>NW_027478415.1:1200000-1500000 GCF_051014685.1 Ptiloglossa arizonensis
CGCCCGATTACAACGGTATGTGTATTTTTGCCCTAGGCAATAGTAGTTATTGGTTTCTAGTATCAGACATGCGAAAATTTTGATGGTTTCTCAACCATTCCTTCACTTCAAACTTCCATATCTCGCGAACGGATTGACGAACTCGAGAAATTCCTGTTGCATATCAAAGCAGAAACTCGCCCGACTACAACGCTATGTGTATAATTGGCCTAGGAAATAGTAGTTATTGGTTTCGAGTATCAGACTTGCGAAAATTTTGATGGTTTCTCGACCATTCCTTAACTTCAAACTCCCATATGTCGCGAACGGATTGGCGAACTCGAGAAGTTCCTGTTGCATCTGAAAGCAGAAACTCGCCCGATTACAATGGTAAGTGTATTTTTGCCCTAGGCTATTCCAGTTATTGCTTTCGAGTATCAGACTTGCGAGAGATTTCATGGTTTCCCAAACACTCCTTAACTTCAAACCATCATATCTCGCGAACGGATTGACGAACTCGAGAAATTCCTGTTGCATCTGAAAGCAGAAACTCGCCCGATCACAAGGGTATGTGTATTTTTGCCCTAGGCCATTGTAGTTAATGGTTTCGAGTATCAAACTTGCGAAAATTTTGATGGTTTCTCAACCATTCCTTAACTTCAAACTCCCGTATCTCGCGAACGGATTGACGATCCCGAGAAATTCCTGTTGCATCTGAATGTAGAAACTCGCCCGATTACAAAGGTATGTGTATTTTTCCCCTAAGCCTTTGTAGTTAGTGGTTTCGAATGTCAGACTTGCGAAAATTGTGATGGTTTCTCAACCATTCCTTAACTTCAAACCTCCATATCTCGCGAACGGACTGACGAACTCGAGAAATTCCTGTTGCATTTGAAAGTAGAAACTCGCCCGGTTACAAAGGTATGTGTATTTTTCCCCTAGGCCTTTGTAGTTATTGATTTCGAGTATCAGACTTGCGAAAATTTTGATGGTTTCTCAACCATTCCTTAAATTCAAACACCCATATCTCGCGAACGGATCGACGAACTCGAGAAATTCCGGTTGCATCTGGAAGTAGAAACTCTCCCGATTACAACGGTAGGTGTATTTTTCCCCTAAGCCTTTGTAGTTATTGGTATCGAATATCAGACTTGCGAAATTTTGTTGGTTTCTCAACCATTCCTTAACTTGAAACTCCCGTATCTCGCGAACGGATTGACGATCCCGAGAAATTCCAGTTGCATCTGAATGTAGAAACTCGCCCGATTACAAAGGTATGTGTATTTTTCCCCTAAGCCTTTGTAGTTATTGGTTTCGAATGTCAGACTTGCGAAAATTTTGATGGCTTATCAACCATTCCTTAAATTCAAACTCCCATATCTCGCGTACGGATTGACGATCTCGAGAAGTTCCTGTTGCATCTGAAAGCAGATACTCGCCCGATTAGAACGGTCTGTGTATTTTTCCCCTAGGTCATTGTAGTTATTGGTTTCGAGTATCAGACTTGCGAAAATTTTGATGGTATCTCAACCATTCCTTAACTTCTAACTCCCATATCTCGCGAACGGATTGACGAACTCGAGAAATTCCTGTTGCATCTGAAAGCAGAAACTCGCCCGATTACAATGATGTGTGTTCTTTTCCCCTAGGCCATTCCAGTTATTGGTTTCGAGTATCAAACTTGCGAAAATTTTGATGGTTTCTCAACCATTCCTGAACTTCAATCTCCCATATCTCGCGGACGGATTGACGAACTCGAGGAATTCCTGTTGCATCTGAAAGTAGAAACTCGCCCGATTACAATGCTGTGTGTTCTTTTCCCCTATGCCATTCCAGTTATTGGTTTCGAGTATCAGAATTGCGAAAATTTTGATGGTTTCTCAACCATTCCTTAATTTCAAACTACCATTTCTCGCGAACGGATTGACGAACTCGAGAAATTCCTGTTGCATCTGAATGCAGAAACTAGCCCGATTACAACCGTATATGTATTTTTGCCCTAGGTAATAGTAGTTATTGGTTTCGAGTATCAGACTTGCGAAAATTTTGATGGTTTCTCAACCATTCCTTAACTTCAAACTCCCATACCCCGCAAACGGATTGACGAACTCGAGAAATTCCTGATGCATCTGAAAGCACAAACTCGCCCGATTACAACGGTATGTGTATTTTTGCCCTAGGCAATAGTAGTTATTGGTTTCGAGTATCAGACTTGCGAAAATTTTGATGGTTTCACAACCATTCCTTAACTTCAAACTCCCATATCTCGCGAATGGATTGACGAACTCGAGAATTTCCTATTGCATCTGAAAGCAGAAACTCGCCCAATTACAACGGTATGTGTATTTTTGCCCTAGGCCATTGTAGTTATTGGTATCGAATATCAGACTTGCGAAAATTTTGATGGTGTCTCAACCATTCCTTAACTTCAAACTCCCACATCTCGCGAACGGATTGACGAACTCGAGAAATTCCGGTTGCAACTGGAAGTAGACACTCTCCAGATTACAACGGTATGTGTAATTTTTCCCTAGGCCATTGTAGTTATTGATTTCGAGTATCAGACTTGCGAAAATTTAGATGGTTTCTCAACCATTCCTTAACTTCAAACTCCCACATCTGGCGAACGGATCGACGAACTCGAGAAATTCCGGTTGCATCTGGAAGTAGAAACTCTCCCGATTACAACGGTATGTGTATTTTTCCCCTAAGCTTTTGTAGTTATTGGTTTCGAGTGTCTGACTTGCGAAAATTTTGACGGCTTATCAACCATTCCTTAAATTCAAACTCCCATATCTCGCGAACGGATTGACGAACTCGAGAAATTCCTGCTGCATCTGAAAGTAGAAACTCTCCCGATTACAACGGTATGTGTATTTTTTCCCTAGGCCATTGTAGTTATTGATTTCGAGTATCAGACTTGCGAAAATTTAGATGGTTTCTCAACCATTCCTCAACTTCAAACTCCCACATCTCGCGTACGGATCGACGAACTCGAGAAATTCCGGTTGCATTTGGAAGTAGAAACTCTCCCGATTACAACGGTTTGGCGGCGCTAATAAGATGTTTAAGGTAGGAGAGAACGGAAATATAAGGAAGGAGTGGGGATAAGCGTTTTATCCCGGGCCTGCTAGTGGACTCGTCAGTAGGGCATCCTAGCAGGCCCTGCCTTATACGCCAGGACATTGGAAGATCGGTAAGAGGTCGTATATATAGCGATCGGAGCAGGTACGGGAACTTGCGGGAAACGGTTGGTGGTGAGTTTCCCTCTAGTGGCAAGCGTGGGTAGTGCCGCCACATAACCCCCTTGCCAGTGGTAAACGATACTTTGAAGTTCCGTCCTGATGTCCCAGTGGCGTACGTATTTGTTCCGTTGGTCGGTGGCACAACAGGCACAGGAGGAGGTTGTCCAGAGCGGTGGAAGACAAGAATGCTTCTTTTTCGTAGTAAGGCCCAGCTGCTGTCGATTGCGAAATACGCGTGGCGAGCATCGTTTGCTCAAGCCGCGTTTTCGCTTGTTGTCCGACGTTGATGCGTGAGCGTACCAGTATTTATGAAACGCATCGGTGTGGTCGGTGAATGATGTCGACTAAGCTGCCTGCTGTCCTCCTGGGGTTGATCCTGATGGTTAGCCGGGAGTATAGCGTTCGTGTCGTCGCTGGCAGGTCGAGGAGTCAACCCTCGGAGAGGGGGATTTACGAAAAATCGGCCTTTACGTTGCGTTCCTTCCATCGTCTTGTGCTGCACCTGTACTGCTGCTGTGCTGTTGTCCAGAAGGTTGCGTGTTGCTAGACGGGGTCACCACTTTGGCGGCGCTAATAAGATGTTTAAGGTAGGAGAGAACGGAAATATAAGGAAGGAGCGGGGATAAGCGTTTCATCCCGGGCCTGCTAGTGGACTCGTCAGTAAGGCATCCTAGCAGGCCCTGCCTTATACGCCAGGACATTGGAAGATCGGTAAGAGGTCGTATATATAGCGATCGGAGCAGGTACGGGAACTTGCGGGAAACGGTTGGTGGTGAGTTTCCCTCTGGTGGCAAGCGTGGGTAGTGCCGCCACAAACGGTATGTGTATTTTTCCCCTAAGCTTTTGTAGTTATTGGTTTCGAGTGTCAGACTTGCGAAAATTTTGATGGCTTATCAACCATTCCTTAAATTCAAACTCCCATATCTCGCGAACGGATTGACGAACTCGAGAAATTCCTGTTGCATCTGAAAGTAGAAACTCTCCCGATTACAACTTTATGTGTATTTTTCCCGTACGCCATTGTAGTTATTGGTTTCGAGTATCAGACTTGCGAAAATTTTGATGGTTTCTCAACCATTCCTTAACTTCAAACTCCCACATCTCGCGAACGGATTAACGAACTCGAGAAATTCCGGTTGCATCTGGAAGTAGAAACTCTCCAGATTACAACGGTATGTGTATTTTTTCCCTAGGCCATTGTAGTTATTGGTTTCGAGTATCAGCCTTGCGAAAATTTTGATGGTTTCTCAATCATTCCTTAAATTCAAACTCCCATATCTCGCGAACGGATTGACGAACTCGAGAAATTCCTGCTGCATCTGAAAGTAGAAACTCTCCCGATTACAACGGTATGTGTATTTTTTCCCTAGGCCATTGTAGTTATTGATTTCGAGTATCAGACTTGCGAAAATTTAGATGGTTTCTCAACCATTCCTCAACTTCAAACTCCCACATCTCGCGTACGGATCGACGAACTCGAGAAATTCCGGTTGCATCTGCAAGTAGAAACTCTCCCGATTACAACGGTATGTGTATTTTTCCCCTGAGCTTTTGTAGTTATTGGTTTCGAGTATCAGCCTTGCGAAAATTTTGATGGTTTCTCAACCATTCCTTAAATTCAAACTCCCATATCTCGCGAACGGATTGACGAACTCGAGAAATTCCTGTTGCATCTGAAAGTAGAAGCTCTCCCGATTACAACGGTATGTGTATTTTTTCCCTAGGCCATTGTAGTTATTGGTTTCGAGTATCAGAATTGCGAAAATTTTGATGGTGTCTCAACCATTCCTTAACTTCAAACTCCCACATCTCGCGAACGGATTGACGAACTCGAGAAATTCCGGTTGCAACTGGAAGTAGAAACTCTGCAGATTACAACGGTATGTGTATTTTTTCCCTAGGCCATTGTAGTTATTGGTTTCGAGTATCAGCCTTGCGAAAATTTTGATGGTTTCTCAACCATTCCTTAACTTCAAACCCCCATATCTCGCGAACGGATTGACGAACTCGAGAAATTCCTGTTGCATCTGAAAGCAGAAAGTCGCGCGATTACAATGGTATGTGTATTTTTGCCCTAGGCCACAGTAGTTAATGGTTTCGAGTATCAGCCTTGCGAAAATTTTGATGGTTTCTCAACCATTCCTTAACTTCAAACTCCCACATCTCGCGAACGGATTGACGAACTCGAGAAATTCCGGTTGCATCTGGAAGTAGAAACTCTCCAGATTACAACGGTATGTGTATTTTTTCCCTAGGCCATTGTAGTTATTGGTTTCGAGTATCAGCCTTGCGAAAATTTTGATGGTTTCTCAATCATTCCTTAAATTCAAACTCCCATATCTCGCGAACGGATTGACGAACTCGAGAAATTCCTGCTGCATCTGAAAGTAGAAACTCTCCCGATTACAACGGTATGTGTATTTTTTCCCTAGGCCATTGTAGTTATTGATTTCGAGTATCAGACTTGCGAAAATTTAGATGGTTTCTCAACCATTCCTCAACTTCAAACTCCCACATCTCGCGTACGGATCGACGAACTCGAGAAATTCCGGTTGCATCTGGAAGTAGAAACTCTCCCGATTACAACGGTATGTGTATTTTTCCCCTGAGCTTTTGTAGTTATTGGTTTCGAGTATCAGCCTTGCGAAAATTTTGATGGTTTCTCAACCATTCCTTAAATTCAAACACCCATATCTCGCGAACGGATTGACGAACTCGAGAAATTCCTGTTGCATCTGAAAGTAGAAACTCTCCCGATTACAACGGTATGTGAATTTTTCCCCTAGGCCATTGTAGTTATTGGTTTCCAGTATCAGAATTGCGAAAATTTTGATGGTGTCTCAACCATTCCTTAACTTCAAACACCCATATCTCGCGAACGGATCGACGAACTCGTGAAATTCCGGTTGCATCTGGAAGTAGAAACTCTCCCGATTACAACGGTTTGTGTATTTTTCCCCTAAGCCTTTGTAGTTATTGGTTTCGAGTGTCAGACTTGCGAAAATTTTGACGGCTTATCAACCATTCCTTAAATTCAAACTCCCATATCTCGCGAACGGATTGACGAACTCGAGAAATTCCTGCTGCATCTGAAAGTAGAAACTCTCCCGATTACAACGGTATGTGTATTTTTTCCCTAGGCCATTGTAGTTATTGGTTTCGAGTATCAGCCTTGCGAAAATTTTGATGGTTTCTCAACCATTCCTTAACTTCAAACCCCCATATCTCGCGAACGGATTGACGAACTCGAGAAATTCCTGTTGCATCTGAAAGCAGAAAGTCGCGCGATTACAATGGTATGTGTATTTTTGCCCTAGGCCACAGTAGTTAATGGTTTTGAGTATCAGACTTGCGAAAATTTTGATGGTTTCTCAGCCATTCCTTAACTTCAAACTCCCATATCTCGCGAACGGATTGACGAACTCGAGAAATTCCTGTTGCATCTGAAAGCAGTAGCTCGCCCGATTACCACGGTTTGTGTATTTTTGCCCTAGGCCATAGTTGTTACTGGTTTCGAGGATCAGACTTGCGAAAATTGTGATGGTTCCTCAACCATTCCTTAACATCAAACCCCCATATCTCGCGAACGGATTGACGAACTCGAGAAATTCCTGTTGCATCTGAAAGCAGAAACCCGCCCGATTACAATGGTATGTGTATTTTTGCCCTAGGCCACAGTAGTTATTGGTTTCGAGTACCAGACTTGCGAAAATTTTGATGGTTTCTCAACCATTCCTTAACTTCAAACTCCCATATCTCGCGAACGGATTGACGAACTCGAGAAATTCTTGTTGCATCAGGAAGTAGAAACTCTCCCGATTACAACGGTATGTGTATTTTTCCTCTACGCCTTTGTGGTTATTGGTTTCGAGTATCAGACTTGCGAAAATTGTGATGGTTTCTCAACCATTCCTTAACTTCAAACACCCATATCTCGCGAACGGATTGACGAACTCGAGAATTTCCTATTGCATCTGATAGCAGAAACTCTCCCGATTACAACGGTATGTGTATTTTTGCCCTAGGCCACAGTAGTTATTGGTTTCGAGTACCAGACTTGCGAAAATTTTGATGGTTTCTCAACCATTCCTTAACTTCAAACTCCCATATCTCGCGAACGGATTGACGAACACGAGAAATTCCTGTTGCATCTGAAAGCAGAAACCCGCCCGATTACAATGGTATGTGTATTTTTGCCCTAGGCCACAGTAGTTATTGGTTTCGAGTACCAGACTTGCGAAAATTTTGATGGGTTCTCAAACATTCCTTACCTTCAAACTCCCATATCTCGCGAACGGATTGACGAACTCGAGAATTTCCTGTTGCATCAGGAAGTAGAAACTCTCCCGATTACAACGGTATGTGTATTTTTCCCCTAGGCCATAGTAGTTATTGGTTTCGAGTATCAGACTTGCGAAAATTTTGATGGTTTCTCAACCATTCCTTAACTTCAAACTCCCATATCTCGCGAACGGATTGACGAACTCGAGAAATTCGTGTTGCATCTGAAAGCAGAAACTAGCCCGTATACAATGGTATGTGTATTATTGCCCTAGGCCACAGTAGTTATTGGTTTCGAGTACCAGACTTGCGAAAATTTTGATGGTTTCTCAACCATTCCTTAACTTCAAACTCCCATATCCCGCGAACGGATTGACGAACTCGGGAAATTCTTGTTGCATCTGAAAGCAGAAACCCGCCCGATTACAAAGGTATGTGTATTTTTGCCCTAGGCCACAGTAGTTATTGGTTTCGAGTACCAGACTTGCGAAAATTATGATGGGTTCTCAAACATTCCTTAACTTCAAACTCCCATATCTCGCGAACGGATCGACGAACTCGCGAAATTCCGGTTGCATCTGGAAGCAGAACCTCTCCCGACAACAACGGTATGTGTATTTTTCCCCTAGGCCACAGTAGTTATTGGTTTCGCGTATCAGACTTGCGAAAATTTTGATGGTTTCTCAACCATTCCTTAACTTCAAACTCCCATATCTCGCGAACGGATTGACGAACTCGAGAAATTCCTGTTGCATCTGAAAGTAGAAGCTCGCCCGATTACAAGGGTATGTGTATTTTCTTCCTAAGCCTTTGTAGTTATTGGTTTCGAGTACCAGAATTGCCAAAACTGTGATGGTTTCTCAAACTCCCATATCTCGCGAACGGATTGACGAACTCGAGAAATTCCTGTTGCATCTGACAGAAGTAGCTCGCCCGATTAGAACAGTATGTGTATTTCTGCCCTAGGCCATAGTAGTTATTGGTTTCGGGTATCAGACTTGGGAAAATTGTGATGGTTTCTCAAGTTTTCCTTAACTTCAAACTCCCATATCTCGCGAACGGATTGACGAACTCGAGATATTCCTGTTGGATCTGAAAGCAGAAACTCGCCCGATTGCAACGGTATGTGTATTTTTCCCCTAGGCCATAGTAGTTATTGGTTTCGAGTAACCGACTTGCGAAAATTGTGATGGTTTCTCAACCATTCCTTGGCTTCAAACTCCCATATCTCGCGAACGGATTGACCACCTCGAGAAATTCCGGTTGCATCTGAAAGTAGAAGCTCGCCCGATTACAAAGGTATGTGTATTTTTGCCCTAGGCCACAGTAGTCATTGGTTTCGGGTATCAGACTTGCGAAAATTGTGATGGTTTCTCAACCATTCCTTAACTTCAAACTCCCATATCTCGTGAACGGATCCACGAACTCGAGAAATTCCGATTGCATCTGGAAGTAGAAACTCTCCCGATTACAACGGTATGTGTATTTTCCCCCTAAGCCTTTGTAGTTATTGGTTTCGAGTATCAGACTTGCGAAAATTGTGATGGTTTCTCAACCGTTCCTTAACTTCAAACTCCCATATCTCGCGAACAGATTGACGAACTCGAGAAATTCCTGTTGCATCTGAAAGCAGAAACTCGCCCGATTACAATGGTATGTGTATGTTTCCCCTGGCTCTTTGTAGTTATTGATTTCGCGTATCAGACTTGCGAAAATTTTGATGGTTTCTCAAGCATTCCTTAACTTCAAACTCCCACATCTCGCGAACGGATTGACGAACTCGAGAAACTCCTGTTGCATCTGAAAGCAGAAACTCGCCCGATAACAATGGTATGTGTATTTTTGCCCTAGGCCACAGTAGTTATTGGTTTCGAGTATCAGACTTGCGAAAATTTTGATGGTTTCTCAACCATTCCTTAACTTCAAACTCCCATATCTCGCGAACGGATTGACGAACTCGTGAATTTCCTATTGCATCTGATAGCAGAATCTCGCCCGATTACAATGGTATGTGTATTTTTGCCCTAGGCCACAGTAGTTATTGGTTTCGAGTACCAGACTTGCGAAAATTTTGATGGTTTCTCAACCATTCCTTAACTTCAAACTCCCATATCTCGCGAACGGATTGACGAACTCGAGAAATTCCTGTTGCATCTGAAAGCAGAAACTCGCCCGATTACAATGGTATGTGTATTTTTCCCCTAGCTCTTTGTAGTTATTGATTTCGCGTATCAGACTTGCGAAAATTTTGATGGTTTCTCAAACATTCCTTAACTTCAAACTCCCATATCTCGCGAACGGATTGCCGAATCCGAAAAATTTCTCTTGCATCTGAAAGTAGAAACTCTCCCGATTACAACGGTATGTGTATTTTTCCCCTAGGCCATAGTAGTTATTGGTTTTATTTTTCCCCTAGGCCATAGTAGTTATTGGTTTCGAGTATCAGACTTGCGAAAATTTTGATGGTTTTCTCAACCATTCCTTAACTTCAAACTCCCATATCTGGCGAACGGAGTGACGAACTCGAGAAATTCCTGTTGCATCTGAAAGCAGAAACTAGCCCGATTACAATGGTATGTGTATTTTTGCCCTAGGCCACAGTAGTTATTGGTTTCGAGTACCAGACTTGCGAAAATTTTGATGGTTTCTCAACCATTCCTTAAATTCAAACTCCCATATCTCGCGAACGGATTGACGAACTCGAGAAATTCCTGTTGCATCTGAAAGCAGAAACCCGCCCGATTACAATGGTATGTGTATTTTTGCCCTAGACCACAGTAGTTATTGGTTTCGAGTACCACACTTGCGAAAATTTTGATGGTTTCTCAACCATTCCTTAACTTCAAACTTCCATATCTCGCGAACGGATTGACGAACTCGAGAAATTCTTGTTGCATCAGGAAGTAGAAACTCTCCCGATTACAACGGTATGTGTATTTTTCCCCTACGCCTTTGTGGTTATTGGTTTCGAGTATCAGACTTGCGAAAATTGTGATGGTTTCTCAACCATTCCTTAACTTCAAACACCCATATCTCGCGAACGGATTGACGAACTCGAGAAATTCGTGTTGCATCTGAAAGCAGAAACTAGCCCGAATACAATGGTATGTGTATTTTTGCCCTAGGCCACAGTAGTTATTGGTTTCGAGTACCAGACTTGCGAAAATTTTGATGGGTTCTCAACCATTCCTTAACTTCAAACTCCCATATCTCGCGAACGGATTGACGAACTCGAGAAATTCCTGTTGCAACTGAAAGCAGAAACCCGCCCGATTACAATGGTATGTGTATTTTTGCCCTAGGCCACAGTAGTTATTGGTTTCGAGTACCAGACTTGCGAAAATTTTGATGGGTTCTCAAACATTCCTTAACTTCAAACTCCCATATCTCGCGAACGGATTGACGAACTCGAGAATTTCCTGTTGCATCAGGAAGTAGAAACTCTCCCGATTACAACGGTATGTGTATTTTTCCCCTAGGCCATAGTAGTTATTGGTTTCGAGTACCAGACTTGCGAAAATTTTGATGGGTTCTCAAACATTCCTTAACTTCAAACTCCCATATCTCGCGAACGGATTGACGAACTCGAGAATTTCCTGTTGCATCAGGAAGTAGAAACTCTCCCGATTACAACGGTATGTGTATTTTTCCCCTAGGCCATAGTAGTTATTGGTTTCGAGTATCAGACTTGCGAAAATTTTGATGGTTTCTCAACCATTCCTTAACTTCAAACTCCCATATCTCGCGAACGGATTGACGAACTCGAGAAATTCCTGTTGCATCTGAAAGTAGAAGCTCGCCCGATTACAAGGGTATGTGTATTTTCTTCCTAAGCCTTTGTAGTTATTGGTTTCGAGTACCAGAATTGCCAAAACTGTGATGGTTTCTCAAACTCCCATATCTCGCGAACGGATTGACGAACTCGAGAAATTCCTGTTGCATCTGACAGAAGTAGCTCGCCCGATTAGAACAGTATGTGTATTTCTGCCCTAGGCCATAGTAGTTATTGGTTTCGGGTATCAGACTTGGGAAAATTGTGATGGTTTCTCAAGTTTTCCTTAACTTCAAACTCCCATATCTCGCGAACGGATTGACGAACTCGAGATATTCCTGTTGGATCTGAAAGCAGAAACTCGCCCGATTGCAACGGTATGTGTATTTTTCCCCTAGGCCATAGTAGTTATTGGTTTCGAGTAACCGACTTGCGAAAATTGTGATGGTTTCTCAACCATTCCTTGGCTTCAAACTCCCATATCTCGCGAACGGATTGACCACCTCGAGAAATTCCGGTTGCATCTGAAAGTAGAAGCTCGCCCGATTACAAAGGTATGTGTATTTTTGCCCTAGGCCACAGTAGTCATTGGTTTCGGGTATCAGACTTGCGAAAATTGTGATGGTTTCTCAACCATTCCTTAACTTCAAACTCCCATATCTCGTGAACGGATCCACGAACTCGAGAAATTCCGATTGCATCTGGAAGTAGAAACTCTCCCGATTACAACGGTATGTGTATTTTCCCCCTAAGCCTTTGTAGTTATTGGTTTCGAGTATCAGACTTGCGAAAATTGTGATGGTTTCTCAACCGTTCCTTAACTTCAAACTCCCATATCTCGCGAACAGATTGACGAACTCGAGAAATTCCTGTTGCATCTGAAAGCAGAAACTCGCCCGATTACAATGGTATGTGTATGTTTCCCCTGGCTCTTTGTAGTTATTGATTTCGCGTATCAGACTTGCGAAAATTTTGATGGTTTCTCAAGCATTCCTTAACTTCAAACTCCCACATCTCGCGAACGGATTGACGAACTCGAGAAACTCCTGTTGCATCTGAAAGCAGAAACTCGCCCGATAACAATGGTATGTGTATTTTTGCCCTAGGCCACAGTAGTTATTGGTTTCGAGTATCAGACTTGCGAAAATTTTGATGGTTTCTCAACCATTCCTTAACTTCAAACTCCCATATCTCGCGAACGGATTGACGAACTCGTGAATTTCCTATTGCATCTGATAGCAGAATCTCGCCCGATTACAATGGTATGTGTATTTTTGCCCTAGGCCACAGTAGTTATTGGTTTCGAGTACCAGACTTGCGAAAATTTTGATGGTTTCTCAACCATTCCTTAACTTCAAACTCCCATATCTCGCGAACGGATTGACGAACTCGAGAAATTCCTGTTGCATCTGAAAGCAGAAACTCGCCCGATTACAATGGTATGTGTATTTTTCCCCTAGCTCTTTGTAGTTATTGATTTCGCGTATCAGACTTGCGAAAATTTTGATGGTTTCTCAAACATTCCTTAACTTCAAACTCCCATATCTCGCGAACGGATTGCCGAATCCGAAAAATTTCTCTTGCATCTGAAAGTAGAAACTCTCCCGATTACAACGGTATGTGTATTTTTCCCCTAGGCCATAGTAGTTATTGGTTTCGAGTATCAGACTTGCGAAAATTTTGATGGTTTCTCAACCATTCCTTAACTTCAAACTCCCATATCTGGCGAACGGAGTGACGAACTCGAGAAATTCCTGTTGCATCTGAAAGCAGAAACTAGCCCGATTACAATGGTATGTGTATTTTTGCCCTAGGCCACAGTAGTTATTGGTTTCGAGTACCAGACTTGCGAAAATTTTGATGGTTTCTCAACCATTCCTTAAATTCAAACTCCCATATCTCGCGAACGGATTGACGAACTCGAGAAATTCCTGTTGCATCTGAAAGCAGAAACCCGCCCGATTACAATGGTATGTGTATTTTTGCCCTAGACCACAGTAGTTATTGGTTTCGAGTACCACACTTGCGAAAATTTTGATGGTTTCTCAACCATTCCTTAACTTCAAACTTCCATATCTCGCGAACGGATTGACGAACTCGAGAAATTCTTGTTGCATCAGGAAGTAGAAACTCTCCCGATTACAACGGTATGTGTATTTTTCCCCTACGCCTTTGTGGTTATTGGTTTCGAGTATCAGACTTGCGAAAATTGTGATGGTTTCTCAACCATTCCTTAACTTCAAACACCCATATCTCGCGAACGGATTGACGAACTCGAGAAATTCGTGTTGCATCTGAAAGCAGAAACTAGCCCGAATACAATGGTATGTGTATTTTTGCCCTAGGCCACAGTAGTTATTGGTTTCGAGTACCAGACTTGCGAAAATTTTGATGGGTTCTCAACCATTCCTTAACTTCAAACTCCCATATCTCGCGAACGGATTGACGAACTCGAGAAATTCCTGTTGCAACTGAAAGCAGAAACCCGCCCGATTACAATGGTATGTGTATTTTTGCCCTAGGCCACAGTAGTTATTGGTTTCGAGTACCAGACTTGCGAAAATTTTGATGGGTTCTCAAACATTCCTTAACTTCAAACTCCCATATCTCGCGAACGGATTGACGAACTCGAGAATTTCCTGTTGCATCAGGAAGTAGAAACTCTCCCGATTACAACGGTATGTGTATTTTTCCCCTAGGCCATAGTAGTTATTGGTTTCGAGTATCAGACTTGCGAAAATTTTGATGGTTTCTCAACCATTCCTTAACTTCAAACTCCCATATCTCGCGAACGGATTGACGAACTCGAGAAATTCGTGTTGCATCTGAAAGCAGAAACTAGCCCGAATACAATGGTATGTGTATTTTTGCCCTAGGCCACAGTAGTTATTGGTTTCGAGTACCAGACTTGCGAAAATTTTGATGGTTTCTCAACCATTCCTTAACTTCAAACTCCCATATCCCGCGAACGGATTGACGAACTCGGGAAATTCTTGTTGCATCTGAGAGCAGAAACCCGCCCGATTACAATGGTATGTGTATTTTTGCCCTAGGCCACAGTAGTTATTGGTTTCGAGTACCAGACTTGCGAAAATTTTGATGGGTTCTCAAACATTCCTTAACTTCAATCTCCCATATCTCGCGAACGGATCGACGAACTCGCGAAATTCCGGTTGCATCTGGAAGCAGAATCTCTCCCGACAACAACGGTATGTGTATTTTTCCCCTAGGCCACAGTAGTTATTGGTTTCGGGTATCAGACTTGCGAAAATTGTGATGGTTTCTCAACCATTCCTTAACTTCAAACACCCATATCTCGCGAACGGATTGACGAACTCGAGAATTTCCTATTGCATCTGATAGCAGAAACTCGCCCGATTACAACGGTATGTGTATTTTTCCCCTAGGCCTTTGTAGTTATTGGTTTCGCGTATCAGACTTGCGAAAATTTTGATGGTTTCTCAACCATTCCTTAACTTCAAACTCCCATATCTCGCGAACGGATTGACGAACTCGAGAAATTCCTGTTGCATCTGAATGTAGAAGCTCGCCCGATTACAAAGGTATGTGTATTTTCCTGCTAAGCCTTTTAGTTATTGGTTTCGAGTACCAGACTTGCCAAAACTGTGATGGTTTCTCAAACTCCCATATCTCGCGAACGAATTGACGAACTCGAGAAATTCCTGTTGCATCTGACAGCAGTAGCTCGCCCGATTAGAACGTTATGTGTATTTCTGCCCTAGGCCATAGTAGTTATTGGTTTCGGGTATCAGACTTGGGAAAATTGTGATGGTTTCTCAACTGTTCCTTAACTTCAAACTCCCATATCTCGCGAACGGATTGACGAACTCGAGATATTCCTGTTGGATCTGAAAGCAGAAACTCGCCCGATTACAAAGGTATATGTATTTTTCCCCTAGACCACAGTAGTTATTGGTTTCGAGTATCAGATTTGCGAAAATTTTTATGGTTTCTCCACCATTCCTTAACTCCAAACTCCCATATTTCGCGAACGGATTGCCGAATCCGAAAAATTTCTGTTGCATCTGAAAGTAGAAACTCTCCCGATTACAACGGTATGTTTATTTTTGCCCTAGGCCACAGTAGTTATTGGTTTCGAGTACCAGACTGGCGAAAATTTCGATGGGTTCTCAAACATTCCTTAACTTCAAACTCCCATATCTCGCGAACGGATTGACGAACTCGAGAAGTTCCTGTTGCATCTGAAAGCAGAAACACGCCCGATTACAATGGTATGTGTATTTTTGCCCTAGGCCAGAGTAGTTATTGGTTCGGAGTACCAGACTTGCGAAAATTTTGTTGGTTTCTCAACCATTCCTTAACTTCAAACTCCCATATCTCGCGAACGGATCGACGAACTCGAGAAATTCCGGTTGCATCTGGAAGTAGAAACTCTCCCAATTACAACGGTATGTGTATTTTTCCCCTAAGCCTTTGTAGTTATTGGTTTCGAGTATCAGACTTGCGAAAATTGTGATGGTTTCTCAACCATTCCTTAACTTCAAACTCCCATATCTCCCGAACGGATCGACGAACTCGAGAAATTCCGGTTGCATCTGGAAGTAGAAACACTCCCGATTACAACGGTATGTGTATTTTTCCCCTAAGCCTTTGTTGTTATTGGTTTCGAGTATCAGACTTGCGAAAATTGTGATGGTTTCTCAACCATTCCTTAACTTCAAACTCCCATATCTCGCGAACGGATTGACGAACTCGGGAAATTCCTGTTGCATCTGAAAGCAGAAACACGCCCGATTACAATGGTATGTGTATTTTTGCCCTAGGCCAGAGTAGTTATTGGTTTCGAGTACCAGACGAGCGAAAATTTTGTTGGTTTCTCAACCATTCCTTAACTTCAAACTCCCATATCTCGCGAACGGATCGACGAACTCGAGAAATTCCGGTTGCATCTGGAAGTAGAAACTCTCCTGATTACAACGGTATGTGTATTTTTCCCCTAAGCCTTTGTAGTTATTGGTTTCGAGTATCAGACTTGCGAAAATTGTGATGGTTTCTCAACCATTCCTTAACTTCAAACTCCCATATCTCCCGAACGGATCGACGAACTCGAGAAATTCCGGTTGCATCTGGAAGTAGAAACTCTCCCGATTACCACGGTATGTGTATTTTTCCCCTATGCCTTTGTAGTTATTGGTTTCGAGTATCAGACTTGCGAAAATTTTGATGGTTCGTCAACCATTCCTTAACTTCAAACTCCCAGATCTCGGGAACGGATTGACGAACTCGAGAAATTCCTGTTGCATCTGAAAGTAGAATCTCGCCCGATTACAAAGGTATGGGTATCTTTCCCCTAGGCCTTTGCAGTTATTGATTTCGAGTATCAGACTTGCGAAAATTTTGATGGTTTCTCAACCATTCCTTAATTTCAAACTCCCATATCTCGCGAACGGATTGACGAACTCGAGAAATTCCTGTTGCATATGAAAGCAGTAGCTCGCCCGATTACAATGGTATGTGTATTTTTGCCCTAGGCCATAGTAGTTGTTGGTTTCGAGTATCAGACTTGCGAAAATTTTGATGGTTTCTCAAACATTCCTTAACTTCAAACTCCCATATCTCGCGAACGGATTGCCGAATCCGAAAAATTTCTGTTGCATCTGAAAGTAGAAACTCTCCCGATTACAACGGTATGTGTATTTTTCCCCTAGGCCATAGTAGTTATTGGTTTCGAGTATCAGACTTGCGAAAATTTTGATGGTTTCTCAACCATTCCTTAAATTCGAACTCCCATATCTCGCGAACGGATTGACGAACTCGAGAAATTCTTGTTGCATCAGGAAGTAGAAACTCTCCCGATTACAACGGTATGTGTATTTTTCCCCTACGCCTTTGTGGTTATTGGTTTCGAGTATCAGACTTGCGAAAATTGTGATGGTTTCTCAACCATTCCTTAACTTCAAACACCCATATCTCGCGAACGGATTGACGAACTCGAGAATTTCCTATTGCATCTGATAGCAGAAACTCTCCCGATTACAACGGTATGTGTATTTTTGCCCTAGGCCACAGTAGTTATTGGTTTCGAGTACCAGACTTGCGAAAATTTTGATGGTTTCTCAACCATTCCTTAACTTCAAACTCCCATATCTCGCGAACGGATTGACGAACTCGAGAAATTCCTGTTGCATCTGAAAGCAGAAACCCGCCCGATTACAATGGTATGTGTATTTTTGCCCTAGGCCACAGTAGTTATTGGTTTCGAGTACCAGACTTGCGAAAATTTTGATGGTTTCTCAACCATTCCTTAAATTCGAACTCCCATATCTCGCGAACGGATTGACGAACTCGAGAAATTCTTGTTGCATCAGGAAGTAGAAACTCTCCCGATTACAACGGTATGTGTATTTTTCCCCTACGCCTTTGTGGTTATTGGTTTCGAGTATCAGACTTGCGAAAATTGTGATGGTTTCTCAACCATTCCTTAACTTCAAACACCCATATCTCGCGAACGGATTGACGAACTCGAGAATTTCCTATTGCATCTGATAGCAGAAACTCTCCCGATTACAACGGTATGTGTATTTTTGCCCTAGGCCACAGTAGTTATTGGTTTCGAGTACCAGACTTGCGAAAATTTTGATGGTTTCTCAACCATTCCTTAACTTCAAACTCCCATATCTCGCGAACGGATTGACGAACTCGAGAAATTCCTGTTGCATCTGAAAGCAGAAACCCGCCCGATTACAATGGTATGTGTATTTTTGCCCTAGGCCACAGTAGTTATTGGTTTCGAGTACCAGACTTGCGAAAATTTTGATGGGTTCTCAAACATTCCTTAACTTCAAACTCCCATATCTCGCGAACGGATTGACGAACTCGAGAATTTCCTGTTGCATCAGGAAGTAGAAACTCTCCCGATTACAACGGTATGTGTATTTTTCCCCTAGGCCATAGTAGTTATTGGTTTCGAGTATCAGACTTGCGAAAATTTTGATGGTTTCTCAACCATTCCTTAACTTCAAACTTCCATATCTCGCGAACGGATTGACGAACTCGAGAAATTCGTATTGCATCTGAAAGCAGAAACTAGCCCGAATACAATGGTATGTGTATTTTTGCCCTAGGCCACAGTAGTTATTGGTTTCGAGTACCAGACTTGCGAAAATTTTGATGGTTTCTCAACCATTCCTTAACTTCAAACTCCCATATCTCGCGAACGGATTGACGAACTCGAGAATTTCCTGTTGCATCAGGAAGTAGAAACTCTCCCGATTACAACGGTATGTGTATTTTTCCCCTAGGCCATAGTAGTTATTGGTTTCGAGTATCAGACTTGCGAAAATTTTGATGGTTTCTCAACCATTCCTTAACTTCAAACTCCCATATCCCGCGAACGGATTGACGAACTCGGGAAATTCTTGTTGCATCTGAGAGCAGAAACCCGCCCGATTACAATGGTATGTGTATTTTTGCCCTAGGCCACAGTAGTTATTGGTTTCGAGTACCAGACTTGCGAAAATTTTGATGGGTTCTCAAACATTCCTTAACTTCAATCTCCCATATCTCGCGAACGGATCGACGAACTCGCGAAATTCCGGTTGCATCTGGAAGCAGAATCTCTCCCGACAACAACGGTATGTGTATTTTTCCCCTAGGCCACAGTAGTTATTGGTTTCGGGTATCAGACTTGCGAAAATTGTGATGGTTTCTCAACCATTCCTTAACTTCAAACACCCATATCTCGCGAACGGATTGACGAACTCGAGAATTTCCTATTGCATCTGATAGCAGAAACTCGCCCGATTACAACGGTATGTGTATTTTTCCCCTAGGCCTTTGTAGTTATTGGTTTCGCGTATCAGACTTGCGAAAATTTTGATGGTTTCTCAACCATTCCTTAACTTCAAACTCCCATATCTCGCGAACGGATTGACGAACTCGAGAAATTCCTGTTGCATCTGAATGTAGAAGCTCGCCCGATTACAAAGGTATGTGTATTTTCCTGCTAAGCCTTTTAGTTATTGGTTTCGAGTACCAGACTTGCCAAAACTGTGATGGTTTCTCAAACTCCCATATCTCGCGAACGAATTGACGAACTCGAGAAATTCCTGTTGCATCTGACAGCAGTAGCTCGCCCGATTAGAACGTTATGTGTATTTCTGCCCTAGGCCATAGTAGTTATTGGTTTCGGGTATCAGACTTGGGAAAATTGTGATGGTTTCTCAACTGTTCCTTAACTTCAAACTCCCATATCTCGCGAACGGATTGACGAACTCGAGATATTCCTGTTGGATCTGAAAGCAGAAACTCGCCCGATTACAAAGGTATATGTATTTTTCCCCTAGACCACAGTAGTTATTGGTTTCGAGTATCAGATTTGCGAAAATTTTTATGGTTTCTCCACCATTCCTTAACTCCAAACTCCCATATTTCGCGAACGGATTGCCGAATCCGAAAAATTTCTGTTGCATCTGAAAGTAGAAACTCTCCCGATTACAACGGTATGTTTATTTTTGCCCTAGGCCACAGTAGTTATTGGTTTCGAGTACCAGACTGGCGAAAATTTCGATGGGTTCTCAAACATTCCTTAACTTCAAACTCCCATATCTCGCGAACGGATTGACGAACTCGAGAAGTTCCTGTTGCATCTGAAAGCAGAAACACGCCCGATTACAATGGTATGTGTATTTTTGCCCTAGGCCAGAGTAGTTATTGGTTCGGAGTACCAGACTTGCGAAAATTTTGTTGGTTTCTCAACCATTCCTTAACTTCAAACTCCCATATCTCGCGAACGGATCGACGAACTCGAGAAATTCCGGTTGCATCTGGAAGTAGAAACTCTCCCAATTACAACGGTATGTGTATTTTTCCCCTAAGCCTTTGTAGTTATTGGTTTCGAGTATCAGACTTGCGAAAATTGTGATGGTTTCTCAACCATTCCTTAACTTCAAACTCCCATATCTCCCGAACGGATCGACGAACTCGAGAAATTCCGGTTGCATCTGGAAGTAGAAACACTCCCGATTACAACGGTATGTGTATTTTTCCCCTAAGCCTTTGTTGTTATTGGTTTCGAGTATCAGACTTGCGAAAATTGTGATGGTTTCTCAACCATTCCTTAACTTCAAACTCCCATATCTCGCGAACGGATTGACGAACTCGGGAAATTCCTGTTGCATCTGAAAGCAGAAACACGCCCGATTACAATGGTATGTGTATTTTTGCCCTAGGCCAGAGTAGTTATTGGTTTCGAGTACCAGACGAGCGAAAATTTTGTTGGTTTCTCAACCATTCCTTAACTTCAAACTCCCATATCTCGCGAACGGATCGACGAACTCGAGAAATTCCGGTTGCATCTGGAAGTAGAAACTCTCCTGATTACAACGGTATGTGTATTTTTCCCCTAAGCCTTTGTAGTTATTGGTTTCGAGTATCAGACTTGCGAAAATTGTGATGGTTTCTCAACCATTCCTTAACTTCAAACTCCCATATCTCCCGAACGGATCGACGAACTCGAGAAATTCCGGTTGCATCTGGAAGTAGAAACTCTCCCGATTACCACGGTATGTGTATTTTTCCCCTATGCCTTTGTAGTTATTGGTTTCGAGTATCAGACTTGCGAAAATTTTGATGGTTCGTCAACCATTCCTTAACTTCAAACTCCCAGATCTCGGGAACGGATTGACGAACTCGAGAAATTCCTGTTGCATCTGAAAGTAGAATCTCGCCCGATTACAAAGGTATGGGTATCTTTCCCCTAGGCCTTTGCAGTTATTGATTTCGAGTATCAGACTTGCGAAAATTTTGATGGTTTCTCAACCATTCCTTAATTTCAAACTCCCATATCTCGCGAACGGATTGACGAACTCGAGAAATTCCTGTTGCATATGAAAGCAGTAGCTCGCCCGATTACAATGGTATGTGTATTTTTGCCCTAGGCCATAGTAGTTGTTGGTTTCGAGTATCAGACTTGCGAAAATTTTGATGGTTTCTCAAACATTCCTTAACTTCAAACTCCCATATCTCGCGAACGGATTGCCGAATCCGAAAAATTTCTGTTGCATCTGAAAGTAGAAACTCTCCCGATTACAACGGTATGTGTATTTTTCCCCTAGGCCATAGTAGTTATTGGTTTCGAGTATCAGACTTGCGAAAATTTTGATGGTTTCTCAACCATTCCTTAAATTCGAACTCCCATATCTCGCGAACGGATTGACGAACTCGAGAAATTCTTGTTGCATCAGGAAGTAGAAACTCTCCCGATTACAACGGTATGTGTATTTTTCCCCTACGCCTTTGTGGTTATTGGTTTCGAGTATCAGACTTGCGAAAATTGTGATGGTTTCTCAACCATTCCTTAACTTCAAACACCCATATCTCGCGAACGGATTGACGAACTCGAGAATTTCCTATTGCATCTGATAGCAGAAACTCTCCCGATTACAACGGTATGTGTATTTTTGCCCTAGGCCACAGTAGTTATTGGTTTCGAGTACCAGACTTGCGAAAATTTTGATGGTTTCTCAACCATTCCTTAACTTCAAACTCCCATATCTCGCGAACGGATTGACGAACTCGAGAAATTCCTGTTGCATCTGAAAGCAGAAACCCGCCCGATTACAATGGTATGTGTATTTTTGCCCTAGGCCACAGTAGTTATTGGTTTCGAGTACCAGACTTGCGAAAATTTTGATGGGTTCTCAAACATTCCTTAACTTCAAACTCCCATATCTCGCGAACGGATTGACGAACTCGAGAATTTCCTGTTGCATCAGGAAGTAGAAACTCTCCCGATTACAACGGTATGTGTATTTTTCCCCTAGGCCATAGTAGTTATTGGTTTCGAGTATCAGACTTGCGAAAATTTTGATGGTTTCTCAACCATTCCTTAACTTCAAACTTCCATATCTCGCGAACGGATTGACGAACTCGAGAAATTCGTATTGCATCTGAAAGCAGAAACTAGCCCGAATACAATGGTATGTGTATTTTTGCCCTAGGCCACAGTAGTTATTGGTTTCGAGTACCAGACTTGCGAAAATTTTGATGGTTTCTCAACCATTCCTTAACTTCAAACTCCCATATCTCGCGAACGGATTGACGAACTCGAGAATTTCCTGTTGCATCAGGAAGTAGAAACTCTCCCGATTACAACGGTATGTGTATTTTTCCCCTAGGCCATAGTAGTTATTGGTTTCGAGTATCAGACTTGCGAAAATTTTGATGGTTTCTCAACCATTCCTTAACTTCAAACTTCCATATCTCGCGAACGGATTGACGAACTCGAGAAATTCGTATTGCATCTGAAAGCAGAAACTAGCCCGAATACAATGGTATGTGTATTTTTGCCCTAGGCCACAGTAGTTATTGGTTTCGGGTATCAGACTTGCGAAAATTGTGATGGTTTCTCAAACATTCCTTAACTTCAAACACCCATATCTCGCGAACGGATTGACGAACTCGAGAATTTCCTATTGCATCTGATAGCAGAAACTCGCCCGATTACAACGGTATGTGTATTTTTCCCCTAGGCCTTTGTAGTTATTGGTTTCGCGTATCAGACTTGCGAAAATTTTGATGGTTTCTCAACCATTCCTTAACTTCAAACTCCCATATCTCGCGAACGGATTGACGAACTCGAGAAATTCCTGTTGCATCTGAATGTAGAAGCTCGCCCGATTACAAAGGTATGTGTATTTTTGCCCTAGGCCACAGTAGTTATTGGTTTCGAGTACCAGACTTGCGAAAATTTTGATGGGTTCTCAAACATTCCTTAACTTCAAACTCCCATATCTCGCGAACGGATTGACGAACTCGAGAATTTCCTGTTGCATCAGGAAGTAGAAACTCTCCCGATTACAACGGTATGTGTATTTTTCCCCTAGGCCATAGTAGTTATTGGTTTCGAGTATCAGACTTGCGAAAATTTTGATGGTTTCTCAACCATTCCTTAACTTCAAACTTCCATATCTCGCGAACGGATTGACGAACTCGAGAAATTCGTATTGCATCTGAAAGCAGAAACTAGCCCGAATACAATGGTATGTGTATTTTTGCCCTAGGCCACAGTAGTTATTGGTTTCGAGTACCAGACTTGCGAAAATTTTGATGGTTTCTCAACCATTCCTTAACTTCAAACACCCATATCTCGCGAACGGATTGACGAACTCGAGAAATTCGTGTTGCATCTGAAAGCAGAAACTAGCCCGAATACAATGGTATGTGTATTTTTGCCCTAGGCCACAGTAGTTATTGGTTTCGAGTACCAGACTTGCGAAAATTTTGATGGGTTCTCAACCATTCCTTAACTTCAAACTCCCATATCTCGCGAACGGATTGACGAACTCGAGAAATTCCTGTTGCAACTGAAAGCAGAAACCCGCCCGATTACAATGGTATGTGTATTTTTGCCCTAGGCCACAGTAGTTATTGGTTTCGAGTACCAGACTTGCGAAAATTTTGATGGGTTCTCAAACATTCCTTAACTTCAAACTCCCATATCTCGCGAACGGATTGACGAACTCGAGAATTTCCTGTTGCATCAGGAAGTAGAAACTCTCCCGATTACAACGGTATGTGTATTTTTCCCCTAGGCCATAGTAGTTATTGGTTTCGAGTATCAGACTTGCGAAAATTTTGATGGTTTCTCAACCATTCCTTAACTTCAAACTCCCATATCTCGCGAACGGATTGACGAACTCGAGAAATTCGTGTTGCATCTGAAAGCAGAAACTAGCCCGAATACAATGGTATGTGTATTTTTGCCCTAGGCCACAGTAGTTATTGGTTTCGAGTACCAGACTTGCGAAAATTTTGATGGTTTCTCAACCATTCCTTAACTTCAAACTCCCATATCCCGCGAACGGATTGACGAACTCGGGAAATTCTTGTTGCATCTGAGAGCAGAAACCCGCCCGATTACAATGGTATGTGTATTTTTGCCCTAGGCCACAGTAGTTATTGGTTTCGAGTACCAGACTTGCGAAAATTTTGATGGGTTCTCAAACATTCCTTAACTTCAATCTCCCATATCTCGCGAACGGATCGACGAACTCGCGAAATTCCGGTTGCATCTGGAAGCAGAATCTCTCCCGACAACAACGGTATGTGTATTTTTCCCCTAGGCCACAGTAGTTATTGGTTTCGGGTATCAGACTTGCGAAAATTGTGATGGTTTCTCAACCATTCCTTAACTTCAAACACCCATATCTCGCGAACGGATTGACGAACTCGAGAATTTCCTATTGCATCTGATAGCAGAAACTCGCCCGATTACAACGGTATGTGTATTTTTCCCCTAGGCCTTTGTAGTTATTGGTTTCGCGTATCAGACTTGCGAAAATTTTGATGGTTTCTCAACCATTCCTTAACTTCAAACTCCCATATCTCGCGAACGGATTGACGAACTCGAGAAATTCCTGTTGCATCTGAATGTAGAAGCTCGCCCGATTACAAAGGTATGTGTATTTTCCTGCTAAGCCTTTTAGTTATTGGTTTCGAGTACCAGACTTGCCAAAACTGTGATGGTTTCTCAAACTCCCATATCTCGCGAACGAATTGACGAACTCGAGAAATTCCTGTTGCATCTGACAGCAGTAGCTCGCCCGATTAGAACGTTATGTGTATTTCTGCCCTAGGCCATAGTAGTTATTGGTTTCGGGTATCAGACTTGGGAAAATTGTGATGGTTTCTCAACTGTTCCTTAACTTCAAACTCCCATATCTCGCGAACGGATTGACGAACTCGAGATATTCCTGTTGGATCTGAAAGCAGAAACTCGCCCGATTACAAAGGTATATGTATTTTTCCCCTAGACCACAGTAGTTATTGGTTTCGAGTATCAGATTTGCGAAAATTTTTATGGTTTCTCCACCATTCCTTAACTCCAAACTCCCATATTTCGCGAACGGATTGCCGAATCCGAAAAATTTCTGTTGCATCTGAAAGTAGAAACTCTCCCGATTACAACGGTATGTTTATTTTTGCCCTAGGCCACAGTAGTTATTGGTTTCGAGTACCAGACTGGCGAAAATTTCGATGGGTTCTCAAACATTCCTTAACTTCAAACTCCCATATCTCGCGAACGGATTGACGAACTCGAGAAGTTCCTGTTGCATCTGGAAGTAGAAACTCTCCCAATTACAACGGTATGTGTATTTTTCCCCTAAGCCTTTGTAGTTATTGGTTTCGAGTATCAGACTTGCGAAAATTGTGATGGTTTCTCAACCATTCCTTAACTTCAAACTCCCATATCTCCCGAACGGATCGACGAACTCGAGAAATTCCGGTTGCATCTGGAAGTAGAAACACTCCCGATTACAACGGTATGTGTATTTTTCCCCTAAGCCTTTGTTGTTATTGGTTTCGAGTATCAGACTTGCGAAAATTGTGATGGTTTCTCAACCATTCCTTAACTTCAAACTCCCATATCTCGCGAACGGATTGACGAACTCGGGAAATTCCTGTTGCATCTGAAAGCAGAAACACGCCCGATTACAATGGTATGTGTATTTTTGCCCTAGGCCAGAGTAGTTATTGGTTTCGAGTACCAGACGAGCGAAAATTTTGTTGGTTTCTCAACCATTCCTTAACTTCAAACTCCCATATCTCGCGAACGGATCGACGAACTCGAGAAATTCCGGTTGCATCTGGAAGTAGAAACTCTCCCGATTACAACGGTATGTGTATTTTTCCCCTAAGCCTTTGTAGTTATTGGTTTCGAGTATCAGACTTGCGAAAATTGTGATGGTTTCTCAACCATTCCTTAACTTCAAACTCCCATATCTCCCGAACGGATCGACGAACTCGAGAAATTCCGGTTGCATCTGGAAGTAGAAACTCTCCCGATTACCACGGTATGTGTATTTTTCCCCTATGCCTTTGTAGTTATTGGTTTCGAGTATCAGACTTGCGAAAATTTTGATGGTTCGTCAACCATTCCTTAACTTCAAACTCCCAGATCTCGGGAACGGATTGACGAACTCGAGAAATTCCTGTTGCATCTGAAAGTAGAATCTCGCCCGATTACAAAGGTATGGGTATCTTTCCCCTAGGCCTTTGTAGTTATTGATTTCGAGTATCAGACTTGCGAAAATTTTGATGGTTTCTCAACCATTCCTTAATTTCAAACTCCCATATCTCGCGAACGGATTGACGAACTCGAGAAATTCCTGTTGCATATGAAAGCAGTAGCTCGCCCGATTACAATGGTATGTGTATTTTTGCCCTAAGCCATAGTAGTTGTTGGTTTCGAGTATCAGACTTGCGAAAATTTTGATGGTTTCTCAAACATTCCTTAACTTCAAACTCCCATATCTCGCGAACGGATTGCCGAATCCGAAAAATTTCTGTTGCATCTGAAAGTAGAAACTCTCCCGATTACAACGGTATGTGTATTTTTCCCCTAGGCCATAGTAGTTATTGGTTTCGAGTATCAGACTTGCGAAAATTTTGATGGTTTCTCAACCATTCCTTAACTTCAAACTCCCATATCTCGCGAACGGATTGACGAACTCGAGAAATTCCTGTTGCATCTGAAAGCAGAAACTAGCCCGATTACAATGGTATGTGTATTTTTGCCCTAGGCCACAGTAGTTATTGGTTTCGAGTACCAGACTTGCGAAAATTTTGATGGTTTCTCAACCATTCCTTAAATTCAAAGTCCCATATCTCGCGAACGGATTGACGAACTCGAGAAATTCCTGTTGCATCTGAAAGCAGAAACCCGCCCGATTACAATGGTATGTGAATTTTTGCCCTAGGCCACAGTAGTTATTGGTTTCGAGTACCAGACTTGCGAAAATTTTGATGGTTTCTCAACCATTCCTTAACTTCAAACTTCCATATCTCGCGAACGGATTGACGAACTCGAGAAATTCTTGTTGCATCAGGAAGTAGAAACTCTCCCGATTACAACGGTATGTGTATTTTTCCCCTACGCCTTTGTGGTTATTGGTTTCGAGTATCAGACTTGCGAAAATTGTGATGGTTTCTCAACCATTCCTTAACTTCAAACACCCATATCTCGCGAACGGATTGACGAACTCGAGAATTTCCTATTGCATCTGATAGCAGAAACTCTCCCGATTACAACGGTATGTGTATTTTTGCCCTAGGCCACAGTAGTTATTGGTTTCGAGTACCAGACTTGCGAAAATTTTGATGGTTTCTCAACCATTCCTTAACTTCAAACTCCCATATCTCGCGAACGGATTGACGAACTCGAGAAATTCCTGTTGCATCAGGAAGTAGAAACTCTCCCGATTACAACGGTATGTGTATTTTTCCCCTAGGCCATAGTAGTTATTGGTTTCGAGTATCAGACTTGCGAAAATTTTGATGGTTTCTCAACCATTCCTTAACTTCAAACTTCCATATCTCGCGAACGGATTGACGAACTCGAGAAATTCGTATTGCATCTGAAAGCAGAAACTAGCCCGAATACAATGGTATGTGTATTTTTGCCCTAGGCCACAGTAGTTATTGGTTTCGAGTACCAGACTTGCGAAAATTTTGATGGTTTCTCAACCATTCCTTAACTTCAAACTCCCATATCTCGCGAACGGATTGACGAACTCGAGAATTTCCTGTTGCATCAGGAAGTAGAAACTCTCCCGATTACAACGGTATGTGTATTTTTCCCCTAGGCCATAGTAGTTATTGGTTTCGAGTATCAGACTTGCGAAAATTTTGATGGTTTCTCAACCATTCCTTAACTTCAAACTTCCATATCTCGCGAACGGATTGACGAACTCGAGAAATTCGTATTGCATCTGAAAGCAGAAACTAGCCCGAATACAATGGTATGTGTATTTTTGCCCTAGGCCACAGTAGTTATTGGTTTCGGGTATCAGACTTGCGAAAATTGTGATGGTTTCTCAAACATTCCTTAACTTCAAACACCCATATCTCGCGAACGGATTGACGAACTCGAGAATTTCCTATTGCATCTGATAGCAGAAACTCGCCCGATTACAACGGTATGTGTATTTTTCCCCTAGGCCTTTGTAGTTATTGGTTTCGCGTATCAGACTTGCGAAAATTTTGATGGTTTCTCAACCATTCCTTAACTTCAAACTCCCATATCTCGCGAACGGATTGACGAACTCGAGAAATTCCTGTTGCATCTGAATGTAGAAGCTCGCCCGATTACAAAGGTATGTGTATTTTCCTGCTAAGCCTTTTAGTTATTGGTTTCGAGTACCAGACTTGCCAAAACTGTGATGGTTTCTCAAACTCCCATATCTCGCGAACGAATTGACGAACTCGAGAAATTCCTGTTGCATCTGACAGCAGTAGCTCGCCCGATTAGAACGTTATGTGTATTTCTGCCCTAGGCCATAGTAGTTATTGGTTTCGGGTATCAGACTTGGGAAAATTGTGATGGTTTCTCAACTGTTCCTTAACTTCAAACTCCCATATCTCGCGAACGGATTGACGATATCGAGATATTCCTGTTGGATCTGAAAGCAGAAACTCGCCCGATTACAAAGGTATATGTATTTTTCCCCTAGACCACAGTAGTTATTGGTTTCGAGTATCAGATTTGCGAAAATTTTTATGGTTTCTCCACCATTCCTTAACTTCAAACTTCCATATCTCGCGAACGGATTGACGAACTCGAGAAATTCTTGTTGCATCAGGAAGTAGAAACTCTCCCGATTACAACGGTATGTGTATTTTTCCCCTACGCCTTTGTGGTTATTGGTTTCGAGTATCAGACTTGCGAAAATTGTGATGGTTTCTCAACCATTCCTTAACTTCAAACACCCATATCTCGCGAACGGATTGACGAACTCGAGAATTTCCTATTGCATCTGATAGCAGAAACTCTCCCGATTACAACGGTATGTGTATTTTTGCCCTAGGCCACAGTAGTTATTGGTTTCGAGTACCAGACTTGCGAAAATTTTGATGGTTTCTCAACCATTCCTTAACTTCAAACTCCCATATCTCGCGAACGGATTGACGAACTCGAGAAATTCCTGTTGCATCTGAAAGCAGAAACCCGCCCGATTACAATGGTATGTGTATTTTTGCCCTAGGCCACAATAGTTATTGGTTTCGAGTACCAGACTTGCGAAAATTTTGATGGGTTCTCAAACATTCCTTAACTTCAAACTCCCATATCTCGCGAACGGATTGACGAACTCGAGAATTTCCTGTTGCATCAGGAAGTAGAAACTCTCCCGATTACAACGGTATGTGTATTTTTCCCCTAGGCCATAGTAGTTATTGGTTTCGAGTATCAGACTTGCGAAAATTTTGATGGTTTCTCAACCATTCCTTAACTTCAAACTTCCATATCTCGCGAACGGATTGACGAACTCGAGAAATTCGTATTGCATCTGAAAGCAGAAACTAGCCCGAATACAATGGTATGTGTATTTTTGCCCTAGGCCACAGTAGTTATTGGTTTCGAGTACCAGACTTGCGAAAATTTTGATGGTTTCTCAACCATTCCTTAACTTCAAACTCCCATATCTCGCGAACGGATTGACGAACTCGAGAATTTCCTGTTGCATCAGGAAGTAGAAACTCTCCCGATTACAACGGTATGTGTATTTTTCCCCTAGGCCATAGTAGTTATTGGTTTCGAGTATCAGACTTGCGAAAATTTTGATGGTTTCTCAACCATTCCTTAACTTCAAACTTCCATATCTCGCGAACGGATTGACGAACTCGAGAAATTCGTATTGCATCTGAAAGCAGAAACTAGCCCGAATACAATGGTATGTGTATTTTTGCCCTAGGCCACAGTAGTTATTTGTTTCGGGTATCAGACTTGCGAAAATTGTGATGGTTTCTCAAACATTCCTTAACTTCAAACACCCATATCTCGCGAACGGATTGACGAACTCGAGAATTTCCTATTGCATCTGATAGCAGAAACTCGCCCGATTACAACGGTATGTGTATTTTTCCCCTAGGCCTTTGTAGTTATTGGTTTCGCGTATCAGACTTGCGAAAATTTTGCTGGTTTCTCAACCATTCCTTAACTTCAAACTCCCATATCTCGCGAACGGATTGACGAACTCGAGAAATTCCTGTTGCATCTGAATGTAGAAGCTCGCCCGATTACAAAGGTATGTGTATTTTCCTGCTAAGCCTTTTAGTTATTGGTTTCGAGTACCAGACTTGCCAAAACTGTGATGGTTTCTCAAACTCCCATATCTCGCGAACGAATTGACGAACTCGAGAAATTCCTGTTGCATCTGACAGCAGTAGCTCGCCCGATTAGAACGTTATGTGTATTTCTGCCCTAGGCCATAGTAGTTATTGGTTTCGGGTATCAGACTTGGGAAAATTGTGATGGTTTCTCAACTGTTCCTTAACTTCAAACTCCCATATCTCGCGAACGGATTGACGATATCGAGATATTCCTGTTGGATCTGAAAGCAGAAACTCGCCCGATTACAAAGGTATATGTATTTTTCCCCTAGACCACAGTAGTTATTGGTTTCGAGTATCAGATTTGCGAAAATTTTGATGGGTTCTCAAACATTCCTTAACTTCAAACTCCCATATCTCGCGAACGGATTGACGAACTCGAGAATTTCCTGTTGCATCAGGAAGTAGAAACTCTCCCGATTACAACGGTATGTGTATTTTTCCCCTAGGCCATAGTAGTTATTGGTTTCGAGTATCAGACTTGCGAAAATTTTGATGGTTTCTCAACCATTCCTTAACTTCAAACTTCCATATCTCGCGAACGGATTGACGAACTCGAGAAATTCGTATTGCATCTGAAAGCAGAAACTAGCCCGAATACAATGGTATGTGTATTTTTGCCCTAGGCCACAGTAGTTATTGGTTTCGAGTACCAGACTTGCGAAAATTTTGATGGTTTCTCAACCATTCCTTAACTTCAAACTCCCATATCTCGCGAACGGATTGACGAACTCGAGAATTTCCTGTTGCATCAGGAAGTAGAAACTCTCCCGATTACAACGGTATGTGTATTTTTCCCCTAGGCCATAGTAGTTATTGGTTTCGAGTATCAGACTTGCGAAAATTTTGATGGTTTCTCAACCATTCCTTAACTTCAAACTTCCATATCTCGCGAACGGATTGACGAACTCGAGAAATTCGTATTGCATCTGAAAGCAGAAACTAGCCCGAATACAATGGTATGTGTATTTTTGCCCTAGGCCACAGTAGTTATTGGTTTCGGGTATCAGACTTGCGAAAATTGTGATGGTTTCTCAAACATTCCTTAACTTCAAACACCCATATCTCGCGAACGGATTGACGAACTCGAGAATTTCCTATTGCATCTGATAGCAGAAACTCGCCCGATTACAACGGTATGTGTATTTTTCCCCTAGGCCTTTGTAGTTATTGGTTTCGCGTATCAGACTTGCGAAAATTTTGATGGTTTCTCAACCATTCCTTAACTTCAAACTCCCATATCTCGCGAACGGATTGACGAACTCGAGAAATTCCTGTTGCATCTGAATGTAGAAGCTCGCCCGATTACAAAGGTATGTGTATTTTCCTGCTAAGCCTTTTAGTTATTGGTTTCGAGTACCAGACTTGCCAAAACTGTGATGGTTTCTCAAACTCCCATATCTCGCGAACGAATTGACGAACTCGAGAAATTCCTGTTGCATCTGACAGCAGTAGCTCGCCCGATTAGAACGTTATGTGTATTTCTGCCCTAGGCCATAGTAGTTATTGGTTTCGGGTATCAGACTTGGGAAAATTGTGATGGTTTCTCAACTGTTCCTTAACTTCAAACTCCCATATCTCGCGAACGGATTGACGATATCGAGATATTCCTGTTGGATCTGAAAGCAGAAACTCGCCCGATTACAAAGGTATATGTATTTTTCCCCTAGACCACAGTAGTTATTGGTTTCGAGTATCAGATTTGCGAAAATTTTTATGGTTTCTCCACCATTCCTTAACTCCAAACTCCCATATTTCGCGAACGGATTGCCGAATCCGAAAAATTTCTGTTGCATCTGAAAGTAGAAACTCTCCCGATTACAACGGTATGTTTATTTTTGCCCTAGGCCACAGTAGTTATTGGTTTCGAGTACCAGACTTGCGAAAATTTTGATGGGTTCTCAAACATTCCTTAACTTCAAACTCCCATATCTCGCGAACGGATTGACGAACTCGAGAAGTTCCTGTTGCATCTGAAAGCAGAAACACGCCCGATTACAATGGTATGTGTATTTTTGCCCTAGGCCAGAGTAGTTATTGGTTTGGAGTACCAGACTTGCGAAAATTTTGTTGGTTTCTCAACCATTCCTTAACTTCAAACTCCCATATCTCGCGAACGGATCGACGAACTCGAGAAATTCCGGTTGCATCTGGAAGTAGAAACTCTCCCGATTACAACGGTATGTGTATTTTTCCCCTAAGCCTTTGTAGTTATTGGTTTCGAGTATCAGACTTGCGAAAATTGTGATGGTTTCTCAACCATTCCTTAACTTCAAACTCCCATATCTCCCGAACGGATCGACGAACTCGAGAAATTCCGGTTGCATCTGGAAGTAGAAACACTCCCGATTACAACGGTATGTGTATTTTTCCCCTAAGCCTTTGTTGTTATTGGTTTCGAGTATCAGACTTGCGAAAATTGTGATGGTTTCTCAACCATTCCTTAACTTCAAACTCCCATATCTCGCGAACGGATTGACGAACTCGGGAAATTCCTGTTGCATCTGAAAGCAGGAACTCGCCCGATTACAATGGTATGTGTATTTTTGCCCTAGGCCACAGTAGTTAATGGTTTCGAGTACCAGACTTGCGAAAATTTTGTTGCTTTCTCAACCATTCCTTAACTTCAAACTCCCATATCTCGGGAACGGATTGACGAACTCGAGAAATTCCTGTTGCATATGAAAGCAGTAGCTCGCCCGATTACAATGGTATGTGTATTTTTGCCCTATGCCATAGTCGTTATTGGTTTCGAGTATCAGACTTGCGAAAATTTTTATGGATTCTCAACCATTTCTTAACTCCAAACTCCCATATCTCGCGAACGGATCGACGAACTCGAGAAATTCCGGTTGCATCTGGAAGTAGAAACTCTCCCGATTACAACGGTACGTGTATTTTTCCCCTATGCGTTTGTAGTTATTGGTTTCGAGTATCAGACTTGCGAAAATTTTGATGGTTCGTCAACCATTCCTTAACTTCAAACTCCCAGATCTCGGGAACGGATTGACGAACTCGAGAAATTCCTGTTGCAAATGAAAGCAGTAGCTCGCCCGATTACAATGGTATGTGTATTTTTGCCCTAGGCCATAGTCGTTATTGGTTTCGTGTATCAGACTTGCGAAAATTGTGATGGTTTCTCAACCGTTCCTTAATATCAAACTCCCATATCTCGCGAACGGATTGACGAACTCGAGAAATTCCTGTTGCATTAGACAGCAGTGGCTCGCCCGATTACAACGGTATGTGTATTTTTGCCCTAGGCCACAGTAGTTATTGGTTTCGAGTATCAGACTTGCGAAAATTTTGATGGTTTCTCAACCATTCCTTAATTTCAAACTCCCATATCTCGCGAACGGATCGACGAACTCGAGAAATTCCGGTTGCATCTGGAAGTAGAAACTATCCCGATTACAACGGTGTGTGTATTTTTCCCTTAAGCCTTTGTAGTTATTGGTTTCGAGTATCAGACTTGCGAAAATTTTGATGGTTTATCAACCATTCCTTAACTTCAAACTCCCATATCTCGCGAACGGATTGAAGAACTCGAGAAATTCCTGTTGCATCTGACAGCAGTAGCTCGCCCGATTACAACGGTATGTGTATTTTTGCCGTAGGCCACAGTAGTTATTTGTTTCGAGTATCAGACTTGCGAAAATTTTGTTGGTTTCTCAACCATTCCTTAACTTCAAACTCCCATTTCTCGCGAACGGATCGACGAACTCGAGAAATTCCGGTTGCATCTGGAAGTAGAAACTCTCCCGATTACCACGGTATGTGTATTTTTGCCCTAGGCCAGAGTAGTTATTGGTTTCGAGTACCAGACTTGCGAAAATTTTGTTGGTTTCTCAACCATTCCTTAACTTCAAACTCCCATATCTCGCGAACGGATCGACGAACTCGAGAAATTCCGGTTGCATCTGGAAGTAGAAACTCTCCCGATTACAACGGTATGTGTATTTTTCCCCTAAGCCTTTGTAGTTATTGGTTTCGAGTATCAGACTTGCGAAAATTGTGATGGTTTCTCAACCATTCCTTAACTTCAAACTCCCATATCTCCCGAACGGATCGACGAACTCGAGAAATTGCGGTTGCATCTGGAAGTAGAAACTCTCCCGATTACCACGGTATGTGTATTTTTCCCCTAAGCCTTTGTAGTTATTGGTTTCGAGTATCAGACTTGCGAAAATTGTGATGGTTTCTCAACCATTCCTTAACTTCAAACTCCCATATCTCCCGAACGGATCGACGAACTCGAGAAATTCCGGTTGCATCTGGAAGTAGAAACAATCCCGATTACAACGCTTTGTGTATTTTTCCCCTAAGCCTTTGTAGTTATTGGTTTCGAGTATCAGACTTGCGAAAATTGTGATGGTTTCTCAACCATTCCTTAACTTCAAACTCCCATATCTCCCGAACGGATCGACGAACTCGAGAAATTCCGGTTGCATCTGGAAGTAGAAACACTCCCGATTACAACGGTATGTGTATTTTTCCCCTAAGCCTTTGTTGTTATTGGTTTCGAGTATCAGACTTGCGAAAATTGTGATGGTTTCTCAACCATTCCTTAACTTCAAACTCCCATATCTCGCGAACGGATTGACGAACTCGGGAAATTCCTGTTGCATCTGAAAGCAGAAACACGCCCGATTACAATGGTATGTGTATTTTTGCCCTAGGCCAGAGTAGTTATTGGTTTCGAGTACCAGACTTGCGAAAATTTTGTTGGTTTCTCAACCATTCCTTAACTTCAAACTCCCATATCTCGCGAACGGATCGACGAACTCGAGAAATTCCGGTTGCATCTGGAAGTAGAAACTCTCCCGATTACAACGGTATGTGTATTTTTCCCCTAAGCCTTTGTAGTTATTGGTTTCGAGTATCAGACTTGCGAAAATTGTGATGGTTTCTCAACCATTCCTTAACTTCAAACTCCCATATCTCCCGAACGGATCGACGAACTCGAGAAATTGCGGTTGCATCTGGAAGTAGAAACTCTCCCGATTACCACGGTATGTGTATTTTTCCCCTATGCCTTTGTAGTTATTGGTTTCGAGTATCAGACTTGCGAAAATTTTGATGGTTCGTCAACCATTCCTTAACTTCAAACTCCCAGATCTCGGGAACGGATTGACGAACTCGAGAAATTCCTGTTGCATCTGAAAGTAGAATCTCGCCCGATTACAAAGGTATGGGTATTTTTCCCCTAGGCCTTTGTAGTTATTGATTTCGAGTATCAGACTTGCGAAAATTGTGATGGTTTCTCAACCATTCCTTAACTTCAAACTCCCATATCTCGCGAACGGATCGACGAACTCGAGAAATTCCGGTTGCATCTGGAAGTAGAAACTCTCCCGATTACAACGGTATGTGTATTTTTCCCCTAAGCCTTTGTAGTTATTGGTTTCGAGTATCAGACTTGCGAAAATTGTGATGGTTTCTCAACCATTCCTTAACTTCAAACTCCCATATCTCCCGAACGGATCGACGAACTCGAGAAATTCCGGTTGCATCTGGAAGTACAAACACTCCCGATTACAACGGTATGTGTATTTTTCCCCTAAGCCTTTGTAGTTATTGGTTTCGAGTATCAGACTTGCGAAAATTGTGATGGTTTCTCAACCATTCCTTAACTTCAAACTCCCATATCTCCCGAACGGATCGACGAACTCGAGAAATTCCGGTTGCATCTGGAAGTAGAAACACTCCCGATTACAACGGTATGTGTATTTTTCCCCTAAGCCTTTGTTGTTATTGGTTTCGAGTATCAGACTTGCGAAAATTGTGATGGTTTCTCAACCATTCCTTAACTTCAAACTCCCATATCTCGCGAACGGATTGACGAACTCGGGAAATTCCTGTTGCATCTGAAAGCAGAAACACGCCCGATTACAATGGTATGTGTATTTTTGCCCTAGGCCAGAGTAGTTATTGGTTTCGAGTACCAGACTTGCGAAAATTTTGTTGGTTTCTCAACCATTCCTTAACTTCAAACTCCCATATCTCGCGAACGGATCGACGAACTCGAGAAATTCCGGTTGCATCTGGAAGTAGAAACTCTCCCGATTACAACGGTATGTGTATTTTTCCCCTAAGCCTTTGTAGTTATTGGTTTCGAGTATCAGACTTGCGAAAATTGTGATGGTTTCTCAACCATTCCTTAACTTCAAACTCCCATATCTCCCGAACGGATCGACGAACTCGAGAAATTGCGGTTGCATCTGGAAGTAGAAACTCTCCCGATTACCACGGTATGTGTATTTTTCCCCTATGCCTTTGTAGTTATTGGTTTCGAGTATCAGACTTGCGAAAATTTTGATGGTTCGTCAACCATTCCTTAACTTCAAACTCCCAGATCTCGGGAACGGATTGACGAACTCGAGAAATTCCTGTTGCATCTGAAAGTAGAATCTCGCCCGATTACAAAGGTATGGGTATTTTTCCCCTAGGCCTTTGTAGTTATTGATTTCGAGTATCAGACTTGCGAAAATTGTGATGGTTTCTCAACCATTCCTTAACTTCAAACTCCCATATCTCGCGAACGGATCGACGAACTCGAGAAATTCCGGTTGCATCTGGAAGTAGAAACTCTCCCGATTACAACGGTATGTGTATTTTTCCCCTAAGCCTTTGTAGTTATTGGTTTCGAGTATCAGACTTGCGAAAATTGTGATGGTTTCTCAACCATTCCTTAACTTCAAACTCCCATATCTCCCGAACGGATCGACGAACTCGAGAAATTCCGGTTGCATCTGGAAGTAGAAACACTCCCGATTACAACGGTATGTGTATTTTTCCCCTAAGCCTTTGTAGTTATTGGTTTCGAGTATCAGACTTGCGAAAATTGTGATGGTTTCTCAACCATTCCTTAACTTCAAACTCCCATATCTCCCGAACGGATCGACGAACTCGAGAAATTCCGGTTGCATCTGGAAGTAGAAACACTCCCGATTACAACGGTATGTGTATTTTTCCCCTAAGCCTTTGTTGTTATTGGTTTCGAGTATCAGACTTGCGAAAATTGTGATGGTTTCTCAACCATTCCTTAACTTCAAACTCCCATATCTCGCGAACGGATTGACGAACTCGAGAAATTCCTGTTGCATCTGAAAGTAGAATCTCGCCCGATTACAAAGGTATGGGTATTTTTCCCCTAGGCCTTTGTAGTTATTGATTTCGAGTATCAGACTTGCGAAAATTGTGATGGTTTCTCAACCATTCCTTAACTTCAAACTCCCATATCTCGCGAACGGATCGACGAACTCGAGAAATTCCGGTTGCATCTGGAAGTAGAAACTCTCCCGATTACAACGGTATGTGTATTTTTGCCCTAGGCCAGAGTAGTTATTGGTTTCGAGTACCAGACTTGCGAAAATTTTGTTGGTTTCTCAACCATTCCTTAACTTCAAACTCCCATATCTCGCGAACGGATCGACGAACTCGAGAAATTCCGGTTGCATCTGGAAGTAGAAACACTCCCGATTACAACGGTATGTGTATTTTTCCCCTAAGCCTTTGTAGTTATTGGTTTCGAGTACCAGACTTGCGAAAATTTTGTTGGTTTCTCAACCATTCCTTAACTTCAAACTCCCATATCTCGCGAACGGATCGACGAACTCGAGAAATTCCGGTTGCATCTGGAAGTAGAAACTCTCCCGATTACAACGGTATGTGTATTTTTCCCCTAAGCCTTTGTAGTTATTGGTTTCGAGTATCAGACTTGCGAAAATTGTGATGGTTTCTCAACCATTCCTTAACTTCAAACTCCCATATCTCGCGAACGGATTGACGAACTCGGGAAATTCCTGTTGCATCTGAAAGCAGAAACACGCCCGATTACAATGGTATGTGTATTTTTGCCCTAGGCCAGAGTAGTTATTGGTTTCGAGTACCAGACTTGCGAAAATTTTGTTGGTTTCTCAACCATTCCTTAACTTCAAACTCCCATATCTCGCGAACGGATCGACGAACTCGAGAAATTCCGGTTGCATCTGGAAGTAGAAACTCTCCCGATTACAACGGTATGTGTATTTTTCCCCTAAGCCTTTGTAGTTATTGGTTTCGAGTATCAGACTTGCGAAAATTGTGATGGTTTCTCAACCATTCCTTAACTTCAAACTCCCATATCTCCCGAACGGATCGACGAACTCGAGAAATTGCGGTTGCATCTGGAAGTAGAAACTCTCCCGATTACCACGGTATGTGTATTTTTCCCCTATGCCTTTGTAGTTATTGGTTTCGAGTATCAGACTTGCGAAAATTTTGATGGTTCGTCAACCATTCCTTAACTTCAAACTCCCAGATCTCGGGAACGGATTGACGAACTCGAGAAATTCCTGTTGCATCTGAAAGTAGAATCTCGCCCGATTACAAAGGTATGGGTATTTTTCCCCTAGGCCTTTGTAGTTATTGATTTCGAGTATCAGACTTGCGAAAATTGTGATGGTTTCTCAACCATTCCTTAACTTCAAACTCCCATATCTCGCGAACGGATCGACGAACTCGAGAAATTCCGGTTGCATCTGGAAGTAGAAACTCTCCCGATTACAACGGTATGTGTATTTTTCCCCTAAGCCTTTGTAGTTATTGGTTTCGAGTATCAGACTTGCGAAAATTGTGATGGTTTCTCAACCATTCCTTAACTTCAAACTCCCATATCTCCCGAACGGATCGACGAACTCGAGAAATTCCGGTTGCATCTGGAAGTAGAAACACTCCCGATTACAACGGTATGTGTATTTTTCCCCTAAGCCTTTGTAGTTATTGGTTTCGAGTACCAGACTTGCGAAAATTTTGTTGGTTTCTCAACCATTCCTTAACTTCAAACTCCCATATCTCGCGAACGGATCGACGAACTCGAGAAATTCCGGTTGCATCTGGAAGTAGAAACTCTCCCGATTACAACGGTATGTGTATTTTTCCCCTAAGCCTTTGTAGTTATTGGTTTCGAGTATCAGACTTGCGAAAATTGTGATGGTTTCTCAACCATTCCTTAACTTCAAACTCCCATATCTCCCGAACGGATCGACGAACTCGAGAAATTGCGGTTGCATCTGGAAGTAGAAACTCTCCCGATTACCACGGTATGTGTATTTTTCCCCTATGCCTTTGTAGTTATTGGTTTCGAGTATCAGACTTGCGAAAATTTTGATGGTTCGTCAACCATTCCTTAACTTCAAACTCCCAGATCTCGGGAACGGATTGACGAACTCGAGAAATTCCTGTTGCATCTGAAAGTAGAATCTCGCCCGATTACAAAGGTATGGGTATTTTTCCCCTAGGCCTTTGTAGTTATTGATTTCGAGTATCAGACTTGCGAAAATTGTGATGGTTTCTCAACCATTCCTTAACTTCAAACTCCCATATCTCGCGAACGGATCGACGAACTCGAGAAATTCCGGTTGCATCTGGAAGTAGAAACTCTCCCGATTACAACGGTATGTGTATTTTTCCCCTAAGCCTTTGTAGTTATTGGTTTCGAGTATCAGACTTGCGAAAATTGTGATGGTTTCTCAACCATTCCATAACTTCAAACTCCCATATCTCCCGAACGGATCGACGAACTCGAGAAATTCCGGTTGCATCTGGAAGTAGAAACACTCCCGATTACAACGGTATGTGTATTTTTCCCCTAAGCCTTTGTAGTTATTGGTTTCGAGTATCAGACTTGCGAAAATTGTGATGGTTTCTCAACCATTCCTTAACTTCAAACTCCCATATCTCCCGAACGGATCGACGAACTCGAGAAATTCCGGTTGCATCTGGAAGTAGAAACACTCCCGATTACAACGGTATGTGTATTTTTCCCCTAAGCCTTTGTTGTTATTGGTTTCGAGTATCAGACTTGCGAAAATTGTGATGGTTTCTCAACCATTCCTTAACTTCAAACTCCCATATCTCGCGAACGGATTGACGAACTCGGGAAATTCCTGTTGCATCTGAAAGCAGAAACACGCCCGATTACAATGGTATGTGTATTTTTGCCCTAGGCCAGAGTAGTTATTGGTTTCGAGTACCAGACTTGCGAAAATTTTGTTGGTTTCTCAACCATTCCTTAACTTCAAACTCCCATATCTCGCGAACGGATCGACGAACTCGAGAAATTCCGGTTGCATCTGGAAGTAGAAACTCTCCCGATTACAACGGTATGTGTATTTTTCCCCTAAGCCTTTGTAGTTATTGGTTTCGAGTATCAGACTTGCGAAAATTGTGATGGTTTCTCAACCATTCCTTAACTTCAAACTCCCATATCTCCCGAACGGATCGACGAACTCGAGAAATTCCGGTTGCATCTGGAAGTAGAAACTCTCCCGATTACCACGGTATGTGTATTTTTCCCCTATGCCTTTGTAGTTATTGGTTTCGAGCATCCGACTTGCGAAAATTTTGATGGTTCGTCAACCATTCCTTAACTTCAAACTCCCAGATCTCGGGAACGGATTGACGAACTCGAGAAATTCCTCTTGCATCTGAAAGTAGAATCACGCCCGATTACAAAGGTATGGGTATTTTTCCCCTAGGCCTTTGTAGTTATTGATTTCGAGTATCAGACTTGCGAAAATTTTGATGGCTTCTCAACCATTCCTTAATTTCAAACTCCCATATCTCGCGAACGGATTGACGTACTCGAGAAATTCCTGTTGCATATGAAAGCAGTAGCTCGCCCGATTACAATGGTATGTGTATTTTTGCCCTAGGCCATAGTAGTTGTTGGTTTCGAGTATCAGACTTGCGAAAATTTTTATGGTTTCTCAACCATTTCTTAACTCCAAACTCCCATATCTCGCGAACGGATCGACGAACTCGAGAAATTCCGGTTGCATCTGGAAGTAGAAACTCTCCCGATTACAACGGTATGTGTATTTTTCCCCTAAGCCTTTGTAGTTATTGGTTTCGAGTATCAGACTTGCGAAAATTGTGATGGTTTCTCAACCATTCCTTAACTTCAAACTCCCATATCTCCCGAACGGATCGACGAACTCGAGAAATTCCGGTTGCATCTGGAATTAGAAACAATCCCGATTACAACGGTATGTGTATTTTTCCCCTAAGCCTTTGTAGTTATTGGTTTCGAGTATCAGACTTGCGAAAATTGTGATGGTTTCTCAACCATTCCTTAACTTCAAACTCCCATATCTCCCGAACGGATCGACGAACTCGAGAAATTCCGGTTGCATCTGGAAGTAGAAACACTCCCGATTACAACGGTATGTGTATTTTTCCCCTAAGCCTTTGTTGTTATTGGTTTCGAGTATCAGACTTGCGAAAATTGTGATGGTTTCTCAACCATTCCTTAACTTCAAACTCCCATATCTCGCGAACGGATTGACGAACTCGGGAAATTCCTGTTGCATCTGAAAGCAGAAACACGCCCGATTACAATGGTATGTGTATTTTTGCCCTAGGCCAGAGTAGTTATTGGTTTCGAGTACCAGACTTGCGAAAATTTTGTTGGTTTCTCAACCATTCCTTAACTTCAAACTCCCATATCTCGCGAACGGATCGACGAACTCGAGAAATTCCGGTTGCATCTGGAAGTAGAAACTCTCCCGATTACCACGGTATGTGTATTTTTCCCCTAAGCCTTTGTAGTTATTGGTTTCGAGTATCAGACTTGCGAAAATTGTGATGGTTTCTCAACCATTCCTTAACTTCAAACTCCCATATCTCCCGAACGGATCGACGAACTCGAGAAATTCCGGTTGCATCTGGAAGTAGAAACTCTCCCGATTACCACGATATGTGTATTTTTCCCCTATGCCTTTGTAGTTATTGGTTTCGAGTATCAGACTTGCGAAAATTTTGATGGTTCGTCAACCATTCCTTAACTTCAAACTCCCAGATCTCGGGAACGGATTGACGAACTCGAGAAATTCCTGTTGCATCTGAAAGTAGAATCTCGCCCGATTACAAAGGTATGGGTATTTTTCCCCTAGGCCTTTGTAGTTATTGATTTCGAGTATCAGACTTGCGAAAATTGTGATGGTTTCTCAACCATTCCTTAACTTCAAACTCCCATATCTCGCGAACGGATCGACGAACTCGAGAAATTCCGGTTGCATCTGGAAGTAGAAACTCTCCCGATTACAACGGTATGTGTATTTTTCCCCTAAGCCTTTGTAGTTATTGGTTTCGAGTATCAGACTTGCGAAAATTGTGATGGTTTCTCAACCATTCCTTAACTTCAAACTCCCATATCTCCCGAACGGATCGACGAACTCGAGAAATTCCGGTTGCATCTGGAAGTAGAAACACTCCCGATTACAACGGTATGTGTATTTTTCCCCTAAGCCTTTGTAGTTATTGGTTTCGAGTATCAGACTTGCGAAAATTGTGATGGTTTCTCAACCATTCCTTAACTTCAAACTCCCATATCTCCCGAACGGATCGACGAACTCGAGAAATTCCGGTTGCATCTGGAAGTAGAAACACTCCCGATTACAACCGTATGTGTATTTTTCCCCTAAGCCTTTGTTGTTATTGGTTTCGAGTATCAGACTTGCGAAAATTGTGATGGTTTCTCAACCATTCCTTAACTTCAAACTCCCATATCTCGCGAACGGATTGACGAACTCGGGAAATTCCTGTTGCATCTGAAAGCAGAAACACGCCCGATTACAATGGTATGTGTATTTTTGCCCTAGGCCAGAGTAGTTATTGGTTTCGAGTACCAGACTTGCGAAAATTATGTTGGTTTCTCAACCATTCCTTAACTTCAAACTCCCATATCTCGCGAACGGATCGACGAACTCGAGAAATTCCGGTTGCATCTGGAAGTAGAAACTCTCCCGATTACAACGGTATGTGTATTTTTCCCCTAAGCCTTTGTAGTTATTGGTTTCGAGTATCAGACTTGCGAAAATTGTGATGGTTTCTCAACCATTCCTTAACTTCAAACTCCCATATCTCCCGAACGGATCGACGAACTCGAGAAATTCCGGTTGCATCTGGAAGTAGAAACTCTCCCGATTACCACGGTATGTGTATTTTTCCCCTATGCCTTTGTAGTTATTGGTTTCGAGTATCAGACTTGCGAAAATTTTGATGGTTCGTCAACCATTCCTTAACTTCAAACTCCCAGATCTCGGGAACGGATTGACGAACTCGAGAAATTCCTGTTGCATCTGAAAGTAGAATCTCGCCCGATTACAAAGGTATGGGTATTTTTCCCCTAGGCCTTTGTAGTTATTGATTTCGAGTATCAGACTTGCGAAAATTTTGATGGTTTCTCAACCATTTCTTAATTTCAAACTCCCATATCTCGCGAACGGATTGACGAACTCGAGAAATTCCTGTTGCATATGAAAGCAGTAGCTCGCCCGATTACAATGGTATGTGTATTTTTGCCCTAGGCCATAGTAGTTGTTGGTTTCGAGTATCAGACTTGCGAATATTTTTATGGTTTCTCAACCATTTCTTAACTCCAAACTCCCATATTTCGCGAACGGATTGCCGAATCCGAAAAATTTCTGTTGCATCTGAAAGTAGAAACTCTTCCGATTACAACCGTTTGTGTATTTTTCCCCTAGGCCATTGTAGTTATTGGTTTCCAGTATCAGACTTGCGAAAATTGTGATGGTTTCTCAACCATTCCTTAAACTCAAACTCCCATATCTCGCGAACGGATTGACGAACTCGGGAAATTCCTGTTGTATCTGACAGCAGAAACTCGCCCAATTACAAAGGTATGTGTATTTCTGCCCTAGGCCATAGTAGTTATTGGTTTCGGGTATCAGGCTTGCGAAAATTGTGATGGTTTGTCAACCATTCCTTAACTTCAAACTCCCATATCTCGCGAATGGATTGACGAACTCGAGAAATTCGTGTTGCATCTGAAAGCAGGAACTCGCCCGATTACAATGGTATGTGTATTTTTGCCCTAGGCCACAGTAGTAAATGGTTTCGAGTACCAGACTTGCGAAAATTTTGTTGCTTTCTCAACCATTCCTTAACTTCAAACTCCCATATCTCGCGAACGGATCGACGAACTCGAGAAATTCCGGTTGCATCTGGAAGTAGAAACTCTCCCGATTAAAACGGTATGTGTATTTTTCCCCTAAGCCTTTGTAGTTATTGGTTTCGAGTATCAGACATGCGAAAATTGTGATGGTTTCTCAACCACTCCTTAACTTCAAACTACCATATCTCCCGAACGGATCGACGAACTCGAGAAATTCCGGTTGCATCTGGAAGTAGAAACTCTCCCGATTACCACGGTATGTGTATTTTTCCCCTATGCCTTTGTAGTTATTGGTTTCGAGTATCAGACTTGCGAAAATTTTGATGGTTCGTCAACCATTCCTTAAATTCAAACTCCCATATCTCGCGAACGGATTGACGAACTCGGGAAATTCCTGTCGTATCTGACAGCAGAAACTCGCCCAATTACAACGGTATGTGTATTTTTGCCCTAGGCCATAGTAGTTATTGGTTTCGGGTATCAGGCTTGCGAAAATTGTGATGGTTTCTCAACCATTTCTTAAATTCAAACTCCCATATCTCGCGAACGGATTGACGAACTCGAGAAATTCCTGTTGCATCTGAAAGCAGGAACTCGCCCGTTTACAATGGTATGTGTATTTTTGCCCTAGGCCACAGTAGTTATTGGTTTCGAGTACCAGACTTGCGAAGATTTTGTTGGTTTCTCAACCATTCCTTAACTTCAAACTCCCATATCTCGTGAACGGATTGTAAACTCGAGAAATTCCTGTTGCATATGAAAGCAGTAGCTCGCCCGATTACAATGGTATGTGTATTTTTGCCCTAGGCCATAGTCGTTATTGGTTTCGAGTATCAGACTTGCGAAAATTTTGATGGTTTCTCATCCATTCCTTAATTTCAAACTCCCATATCTCGCGAACGGATCGACGAACTCGAGAAATTCCGGTTGCATCTGGAAGTAGAAACTGTCCCGATTACAACGGTATGTGTATTTTTGCCCTAGGCCACAGTAGTTATTGGTTTCGAGTATCAGACTTGCGAAAATTTTGATGGTTTCTCAACCATTCCTTGACTTCAAACTCCCATATCTCGCGAACGGATTGACGAATTCGAGAAATTCCTGTTGCATCTGACAGCAGAATCTCGCCCGATTACAACGGTATGTGTATTTTTGCCCTAGGCCATAGTATTTATTGGTTTCGAGTATCAGACTTGCGAAATTTTGATGGTTTCTCAACCATTCCTTAACTTCAAATTCCCATATCTCCCGAACGGATTGACGAACTCGAGAAATTCCTGTTGCATCTGAAAGCAGAAACTCTCCCGATTACAACAGTATGTGTATTTTTCTCCTTGGCCATTATAGTTATTGGTTTCGAGTACCAGACTTGCGAAAATTTTGATGGTTTCTCAACCATTCCTTAACTTCATACTCCCATATCTCGCGAACGGATTGACCAACTCGGGAAATTCCTGTTGCATCTGAAAGCAGAAACTCGCCCGATTACCACGGTATGTGTACTTTTCCCCTAGGCCATTCCAGTTACTGGTTTCGAGTATCAGACATGCGAAAATTTTGATGGTTGCTCAACCATTCCTTAACTTCAAACTCCCATATCTCGCGAACGGATTGACCAACTCGAGAAATTCCTGTTGCATCTGAAAGCAGAAACTCGCCCGATTACCACGGTATGTGTATTTTTGCCCTAGGCCATAGTAGTTATTGGTTTCGAGTATCAGTCTTGCGAAATTTTGATCGTTTCTCAACCATTCCTTGACTTCAAACTCCCATATCTCGCGAACGGATTGACGAACTCGAGAAATTCCTGTTGCATCTGAAAGCAGAAACTCTCCCGATTACAACGGTATGTGTATCTTTCCCCTAGGCCATTATAGTTATTGGATTCGAGTACCAGACTTGCGAAAATTTTGATGGTTTCTCAACCATTCCTTAACTTCAAACTCACATATCTCGCGAACGGATTGACCAACTCGAGAAATTCCTATTGCATCTGACAGCAGAATCTCGCCCGATTACCACGGTATGTGTATTTTTCCCCTAGGCCATTGTAGTTATTGGTTTCCAGTATCAGACTTGCGGAAATTGTATTGGTTTCTCAACCATTCCTTAAATTCAAACTCCCATATCTCGCGAACGGATTGACGAACTCGGGAAATTCCTGTTGTATCTGACAGCAGAAACTCGCCCAATTACAACGGTATGTGTATTTTTGCCCTAGGCCATAGTAGTTATTGGTTTCGGGTATCAGGCTTGCGAAAATTGTGATGGTTTCTAAACCATTCCTTAAATTCAAACTCCCATATCTCGCGAACGGATTGACGAACTCGAGAAATTCCTGTTGCATCTGAAAGCAGGAACTCGCCCGATTACAATGGTATGTGTATTTTTGCCCTAGGCCACAATAGTTATTGGTTTCGAGTACCAGACTTGCGAAGATTTTGTTGGTTTCTCAACCATTCCTTAACTTCAAACTCCCATATCTCGTGAACGGATTGTAAACTCGAGAAATTCCTGTTGCATATGAAAGCAGTAGCTCGCCCGATTACAATGGTATGTGTATTTTTGCCCTAGGCCATAGTCGTTATTGATTTCGAGTATCAGACTTGCGAAAATTTTGATGGTTTCTCAACCATTCCTTAATTTCAAACTCCCATATCTCGCGAACGGATTGACCAACTCGGGAAATTCCTGTTGCATCTGAAAGCAGAAACTCGCCCGATTACCACGGTATGTGTACTTTTCCCCTAGGCCATTCCAGTTACTGGTTTCGAGTATCAGACATGCGAAAATTTTGATGGTTGCTCAACCATTCCTTAACTTCAAACTCCCATATCTCGCGAACGGATTGACCAACTCGAGAAATTCCTGTTGCATCTGAAAGCAGAAACTCGCCCGATTACCACGGTATGTGTATTTTTGCCCTAGGCCATAGTAGTTATTGGTTTCGAGTATCAGTCTTGCGAAATTTTGATCGTTTCTCAACCATTCCTTGACTTCAAACTCCCATATCTCGCGAACGGATCGACGAACTCGCGAAATTCCGGTTGCAACTGGAAGTAGAAACTCACCCGATTACAACGGTATGTGTATTTTTCCCCTAGGCCACAGTAGTTATTGGTTTCGAGTACCAGACGAGCGAAAATTTTGATGGTTTCTCAACCATTCCTTAACTTCAAACTCCCATATCTCGCGAACGGATTGACGAACTCGAGAAATTCCTGCTGCATATGAAAGCAGTAGCTCGCCCGATTACAATGGTATGTGTATTTTTGCCCTAGGCCATAGTAGTTATTGGTTTCGAGTATCAGACTTGCGAAAATTTTTATGGTTTCTCAACCATTTCTTAACTCCAAACTCCCATATTTCGCGAACGGATTGCCGAATCCCAATAATTTCTGTTGTAACTGAAAGTACAAACTCTTCCGATTACAACCGTTTGTGTATTTTTCCCCTAGGCCATTGTAGTTATTGGTTTCCAGTATCAGACTTGCGAAAATTGTGATGGTTTCTCAACCATTCCTTAACTTCAAACTCCCATATCTCGCGAACGGATTGACGAACTCGGGAAATTCCTGTTGTATCTCACAGCAGAAACTCGCCCGATTACAACGGTATGTGTATTTTTGCCCCAGGCCATAGTAGTTACTGTTTTCGAGTACCAGACTTGCAGAAATGTTGTTGGTTTCTCAACCATTCCTTAACATCAAATTCCCATATCTCGCGAACGGATCGACGAACTCGAGAAATTCCGGTTGCATCTGGAAGTAGAAACTCTCCCGATTACAACGGTATGTGTATTTTTGCCCTAGGCCACAGTAGTTATTGGTTTCGAGTATCAGACTTGCGAAAATTTTGATGGTTTCTCAACCATTCCTTAACTTCAAACTCCCATATCTCGCGAACGGATTGACGAACTCGGGAAATTCCTGTTGTATCTGACAGCAGAAACTCGCCCGATTACAACGGTATGCGTATTTTTGCCCTAGACCATAGTAGTTATTGGTTTCGAGTATCAGTCTTGCGAAATTTTGATGGTTTCTCAACCATTCCTTGACTTCAAACTCCCATATCTCGCGAACGGATTGACGAACTCGAGAAATTCCTGTTGCATCTGAATGCAGAAACTCGCCCGATTACAACCGTATACGTATTTTTGCCCTAGGTAATAGTAGTTATTGGTTTCGAGTATCAGACTTGCGAAAATTTTGATGGTTTCTCAACCATTCCTTAACTTCAAACTCCCATACCCCGCAAACGGATTGACGAACTCGAGAAATTCCTGTTGCATCTGAAAGCACAAACTCGCCCGATTACAACGGTATGTGTATTTTTGCCCTAGGCAATAGTAGTTATTGGTTTCTAGTATCAGACATGCGAAAATTTTGATGGTTTCTCAACCATTCCTTCACTTCAAACTTCCATATCTCGCGAACGGATTGACGAACTCGAGAAATTCCTGTTGCATATCAAAGCAGAAACTCGCCCGACTACAACGCTATGTGTATAATTGGCCTAGGAAATAGTAGTTATTGGTTTCGAGTATCAGACTTGCGAAAATTTTGATGGTTTCTCGACCATTCCTTAACTTCAAACTCCCATATGTCGCGAACGGATTGGCGAACTCGAGAAGTTCCTGTTGCATCTGAAAGCAGAAACTCGCCCGATTACAATGGTAAGTGTATTTTTGCCCTAGGCTATTCCAGTTATTGCTTTCGAGTATCAGACTTGCGAGAGATTTCATGGTTTCCCAAACACTCCTTAACTTCAAACCATCATATCTCGCGAACGGATTGACGAACTCGAGAAATTCCTGTTGCATCTGAAAGCAGAAACTCGCCCGATCACAAGGGTATGTGTATTTTTGCCCTAGGCCATTGTAGTTAATGGTTTCGAGTATCAAACTTGCGAAAATTTTGATGGTTTCTCAACCATTCCTTAACTTCAAACTCCCGTATCTCGCGAACGGATTGACGATCCCGAGAAATTCCTGTTGCATCTGAATGTAGAAACTCGCCCGATTACAAAGGTATGTGTATTTTTCCCCTAAGCCTTTGTAGTTAGTGGTTTCGAATGTCAGACTTGCGAAAATTGTGATGGTTTCTCAACCATTCCTTAACTTCAAACCTCCATATCTCGCGAACGGACTGACGAACTCGAGAAATTCCTGTTGCATTTGAAAGTAGAAACTCGCCCGGTTACAAAGGTATGTGTATTTTTCCCCTAGGCCTTTGTAGTTATTGATTTCGAGTATCAGACTTGCGAAAATTTTGATGGTTTCTCAACCATTCCTTAAATTCAAACACCCATATCTCGCGAACGGATCGACGAACTCGAGAAATTCCGGTTGCATCTGGAAGTAGAAACTCTCCCGATTACAACGGTAGGTGTATTTTTCCCCTAAGCCTTTGTAGTTATTGGTATCGAATATCAGACTTGCGAAATTTTGTTGGTTTCTCAACTATTCCTTAACTTCAAACTCCCGTATCTCGCGAACGGATTGACGATCCCGAGAAATTCCAGTTGCATCTGAATGTAGAAACTCGCCCGATTACAAAGGTATGTGTATTTTTCCCCTAAGCCTTTGTAGTTATTGGTTTCGAATGTCAGACTTGCGAAAATTTTGATGGCTTATCAACCATTCCTTAAATTCAAACTCCCATATCTCGCGTACGGATTGACGATCTCGAGAAGTTCCTGTTGCATCTGAAAGCAGATACTCGCCCGATTAGAACGGTCTGTGTATTTTTCCCCTAGGTCATTGTAGTTATTGGTTTCGAGTATCAGACTTGCGAAAATTTTGATGGTATCTCAACCATTCCTTAACTTCTAACTCCCATATCTCGCGAACGGATTGACGAACTCGAGAAATTCCTGTTGCATCTGAAAGCAGAAACTCGCCCGATTACAATGATGTGTGTTCTTTTCCCCTAGGCCATTCCAGTTATTGGTTTCGAGTATCAAACTTGCGAAAATTTTGATGGTTTCTCAACCATTCCTGAACTTCATCTCCCATATCTCGCGGACGGATTGACGAACTCGAGGAATTCCTGTTGCATCTGAAAGTAGAAACTCGCCCGATTACAATGCTGTGTGTTCTTTTCCCCTATGCCATTCCAGTTATTGGTTTCGAGTATCAGAATTGCGAAAATTTTGATGGTTTCTCAATCATTCCTTAATTTCAAACTACCATTTCTCGCGAACGGATTGACGAACTCGAGAAATTCCTGTTGCATCTGAATGCAGAAACTCGCCCGATTACAACCGTATATGTATTTTTGCCCTAGGTAATAGTAGTTATTGGTTTCGAGTATCAGACTTGCGAAAATTTTGATGGTTTCTCAACCATTCCTTAACTTCAAACTCCCATACCCCGCAAACGGATTGACGAACTCGAGAAATTCCTGATGCATCTGAAAGCACAAACTCGCCCGATTACAACGGTATGTGTATTTTTGCCCTAGGCAATAGTAGTTATTGGTTTCGAGTATCAGACTTGCGAAAGTTTTGATGGTTTCACAACCATTCCTTAACTTCAAACTCCCATATCTCGCGAATGGATTGACGAAATCGAGAAATTCCTGTTGCATCTGAAAGCAGAAACTCGCCCGATCACAAGGGTATGTGTATTTTTGCCCTAGGCAATAGTAGTTATTGGTTTCGTGTATCAGATTTGCGAAAATTTTGATTGTTTCTCAACCATTCCTTAACTTCAAACTCCCATATCTCGCGAACGGATTGACGAACTCGAGAAATTCCTGTTGCATCTGAATGCAGAAACTCGCCCGATTACAACCGTATATGTATTTTTGCCCTAGGTAATAGTAGTTATTGGTTTCGAGTATCAGACTTGCGAAAATTTTGATGGTTTCTCAACCATTCCTTAACTTCAAACTCCCATACCCCGCAAACGGATTGACGAACTCGAGAAATTCCTGTTGCATCTGAAAGCACAAACTCGCCCGATTACAACGGTATGTGTATTTTTGCCCTAGGCAATAGTAGTTATTGGTTTCTAGTATCAGACATGCGAAAATTTTGATGGTTTCTCAACCATTCCTTCACTTCAAACTTCCATATCTCGCGAACGGATTGACGAACTCGAGAAATTCCTGTTGCATATCAAAGCAGAAACTCGCCCGACTACAACGCTATGTGTATAATTGGCCTAGGAAATAGTAGTTATTGGTTTCGAGTATCAGACTTGCGAAAATTTTGATGGTTTCTCGACCATTCCTTAACTTCAAACTCCCATATGTCGCGAACGGATTGGCGAACTCGAGAAGTTCCTGTTGCATCTGAAAGCAGAAACTCGCCCGATTACAATGGTAAGTGTATTTTTGCCCTAGGCTATTCCAGTTATTGCTTTCGAGTATCAGACTTGCGAGAGATTTCATGGTTTCCCAACCACTCCTTAACTTCAAACCATCATATCTCGCGAACGGATTGACGAACTCGAGAAATTCCTGTTGCATCTGAAAGCAGAAACTCGCCCGATCACAAGGGTATGTGTATTTTTGCCCTAGGCCATTGTAGTTAATGGTTTCGAGTATCAAACTTGCGAAAATTTTGATGGTTTCTCAACCATTCCTTAACTTCAAACTCCCGTATCTCGCGAACGGATTGACGATCCCGAGAAATTCCTGTTGCATCTGAATGTAGAAACTCGCCCGATTACAAAGGTATGTGTATTTTTCCCCTAAGCCTTTGTAGTTAGTGGTTTCGAATATCAGACTTGCGAAAATTGTGATGGTTTCTCAACCATTCCTTAACTTCAAACCTCCATATCTCGCGAACGGATTGACGAACTCGAGAAATTCCTGTTGCATCTGAAAGCAGAAACTCGCCCGATTACAATGATGTGTGTTCTTTTCCCCTAGGCCATTCCAGTTATTGGTTTCGAGTATCAAACTTGCGAAAATTTTGATGGTTTCTCAACCATTCCTGAACTTCAATCTCCCATATCTCGCGGACGGATTGACGAACTCGAGGAATTCCTGTTGCATCTGAAAGTAGAAACTCGCCCGATTACAATGCTGTGTGTTCTTTTCCCCTATGCCATTCCAGTTATTGGTTTCGAGTATCAGAATTGCGAAAATTTTGATGGTTTCTCAACCATTCCTTAATTTCAAACTACCATTTCTCGCGAACGGATTGACGAACTCGAGAAATTCCTGTTGCATCTGAATGCAGAAACTCGCCCGATTACAACCGTATATGTATTTTTGCCCTAGGTAATAGTAGTTATTGGTTTCGAGTATCAGACTTGCGAAAATTTTGATGGTTTCTCAACCATTCCTTAACTTCAAACTCCCATACCCCGCAAACGGATTGACGAACTCGAGAAATTCCTGATGCATCTGAAAGCACAAACTCGCCCGATTACAACGGTATGTGTATTTTTGCCCTAGGCAATAGTAGTTATTGGTTTCGAGTATCAGACTTGCGAAAATTTTGATGGTTTCACAACCATTCCTTAACTTCAAACTCCCATATCTCGCGAATGGATTGACGAAATCGAGAAATTCCTGTTGCATCTGAAAGCAGAAACTCGCCCGATCACAAGGGTATGTGTATTTTTGCCCTAGGCAATAGTAGTTATTGGTTTCGTGTATCAGATTTGCGAAAATTTTGATTGTTTCTCAACCATTCCTTAACTTCAAACTCCCATATCTCGCGAACGGATTGACGAACTCGAGAAATTCCTGTTGCATCTGAATGCAGAAACTCGCCCGATTACAACCGTATATGTATTTTTGCCCTAGGTAATAGTAGTTATTGGTTTCGAGTATCAAACTTGCGAAAATTTTGATGGTTTCTCAACCATTCCTTAACTTCAAACTCCCGTATCTCGCGAACGGATTGACGATCCCGAGAAATTCCTGTTGCATCTGAATGTAGAAACTCGCCCGATTACAAAGGTATGTGTATTTTTCCCCTAAGCCTTTGTAGTTAGTGGTTTCGAATATCAGACTTGCGAAAATTGTGATGGTTTCTCAACCATTCCTTAACTTCAAACCTCCATATCTCGCGAACGGACTGACGAACTCGAGAAATTCCTGTTGCATTTGAAAGTAGAAACTCGCCCGGTTACAAAGGTATGTGTATTTTTCCCCTAGGCCTTTGTAGTTATTGATTTCGAGTATCAGACTTGCGAAAATTTTGATGGTTTCTCTACCATTCCTTAAATTCAAACACCCATATCTCGCGAACGGATCGACGAACTCGAGAAATTCCGGTTGCATCTGGAAGTAGAAACTCTCCCGATTACAACGGTAGGTGTATTTTTCCCCTAAGCCTTTGTAGTTATTGGTATCGAATATCAGACTTGCGAAATTTTGTTGGTTTCTCAACCATTCCTTAACTTCAAACTCCCGTATCTCGCGAACGGATTGACGATCCCGAGAAATTCCAGTTGCATCTGAATGTAGAAACTCGCCCGATTACAAAGGTATGTGTATTTTTCCCCTAAGCCTTTGTAGTTATTGGTTTCGAATGTCAGACTTGCGAAAATTTTGATGGCTTATCAACCATTCCTTAAATTCAAACTCCCATATCTCGCGTACGGATTGACGAACTCGAGAAATTCCTGTTGCATCTGAAAGTAGAAACTCTCCCGATTACAACGGTATGTGTATTTTTCCCCTAGGCCATTGTACTTATTGGTTTCGATTATCAGACTTGCGAAAATTTTGATGGTTTCTCAACCATTCCTTAACTTCAAACTCCAACATCTCGCGAACGGATTGACGAACTCGAGAAATTCCGGTTGCATTTGGAAGTAGAAACTCTCCAGATTACAACGGTATGTGTATTTTTTCCCTAGGCCATTGTAGTTAATGGTTTTGAGTATCAGACTTGCGAAAATTTTGATGGTTTCTCAGCCATTCCTTATCTTCAAACTCCCATATCTCGCGAACGGATTGACGAACTCGAGAAATTCCTGTTGCATCTGAAAGCAGTAGCTCGCCCGATTACCACGGTTTGTGTATTTTTGCCCTAGGCCATAGTTGTTATTGGTTTCGAGTATCAGACTTGCGAAAATTGTGATGGTTTCTCAACCATTCCTTAACTTCAAACTCCCATATCTCGCGAACGGATCGACGAACTCGAGAAATTCCGGTTGCATCTGGAAGTAGAAACTCTCCCGATTACAACGGTATGTGTATTTTTCCCCTAAGCTTTTGTAGTTATTGGTTTCGAGTGTCAGACTTGCGAAAATTTTGACGGCTTATCAACCATTCCTTAAATTCAAACTCCCATATCTCGCGAACGGATTGACGAACTCGAGAAATTCCTGCTGCTTCTGAAAGTAGAAACTCTCCCGATTACAACGGTATGTGTATTTTTCCCCTAGGCCATTGTAGTTATTGGTTTCGAGTATCAGACTTGCGAAAATTTTGATGGTTTCTCAACCATTCCTTAAATTCAAACTCCCACATCTCGCGAACGGATTGACGAACTCGAGAAATTCCGGTTGCATCTGGAAGTAGAAACTCTCCAGATTACAACGGTATGTGTATTTTTTCCCTAGGCCATTGTAGTTATTGGTTTCGAGTATCAGCCTTGCGAAAATTTTGATGGTTTCTCAACCATTCCTTAAATTCAAACTCCCATATCTCGCGAACGGATTGACGAACTCGAGAATTTCCTATTGCATCTGAAAGCAGAAACTCGCCCAATTACAACGGTATGTGTATTTTTGCCCTAGGCCATTGTAGTTAATGGTTTCGAGTATCAAACTTGCGAAAATTTTGATGGTTTCTCAACCATTCCTTAACTTCAAACTCCCATATCTCGCGAACGGATTGACGAACTCGAGAATTTCCTATTGCATCTGAAAGCAGAAACTCGCCCAATTACAACGGTATGTGTATTTTTGCCCTATGCCATTGTAGTTATTGGTATCGAATATCAGACTTGCGAAATTTTGTTGGTTTCTCAACCATTCCTTAACTTCAAACTCCCGTATCTCGCGAACGGATTGACGATCCCGAGAAATTCCAGTTGCATCTGAATGTAGAAACTCGCCCGATTACAAAGGTATGTGTATTTTTCCCCTAAGCCTTTGTAGTTATTGGTTTCGAATGTCAGACTTGCGAAAATATTGATGGCCTATCAACCATTCCTTAAATTCAAACTCCCATATCTCGCGTACGGATTGACGAACTCGAGAAATTCCTGTTGCATCTGAAAGTAGAAACTCTCCCGATTACAAGGGTATGTGTATTTTTCCCCTAGGCCATTGTAGTTATTGGTTTCGATTATCAGACTTGCGAAAATTTTGATGGTTTCTCAACCATTCCTTAACTTCAAACTCCAACATCTCGCGAACGGATTGACGAACTCGAGAAATTCCGGTTGCATTTGGAGGTAGAAACTCTCCAGATTACAACGGTATGTGTATTTTTTCCCTAGGCCATTGTAGTTAATGGTTTTGAGTATCAGACTTGCGAAAATTTTGATGGTTTCTAAGCCATTCCTTATCTTCAAACTCCCATATCTCGCGAACGGATTGACGAACTCGAGAAATTCCTGTTGCATCTGAAAGCAGTAGCTCGCCCGATTACCACGGTTTGTGTATTTTTGCCCTAGGCCATAGTTGTTATTGGTTTCGAGTATCAGACTTGCGAAAATTGTGATGGTTTCTCAACCATTCCTTAACTTCCAACTCCCATATCTCGCGAACGGATCGACGAACTCGAGAAATTCCGGTTGCATCTGGAAGTAGAAACTCTCCCGATTACAACGGTATGTGTATTTTTCCCCTAAGCCTTTGTAGTTATTGGTTTCGAGTGTCAGACTTGCGAAAATTTTGACGGCTTATCAACCATTCCTTAAATTCAAACTCCCATATCTCGCGAACGGATTGACGAATTCGAGAAATTCCTGCTGCATCTGAAAGTAGAAACTCTCCCGATTGCAACGGTATGTGTATTTTTCCCGTACGCCATTGTAGTTATTGGTTTCGTGTATCAGACTTGCGAAAATTTTGATGGTTTCTCAACCATTCCTTAACTTCAAACCCCCACATCTCGCGAACGGATTGACGAACTCGAGAAATTCCGGTTGCATCTGGAAGTAGAAACTCTCCAGATTACAACGGTATGTGTATTTTTTCCCTAGGCCATTGTAGTTATTGGTTTCGAGTATCAGCCTTGCGAAAATTTTGATGGTTTCTCAACCATTCCTTAAATTCAAACTCCCATATCTCGCGAACGGATTGACGAACTCGAGAAATTCCTGTTGCATGTGAAAGTAGAAACTCTCCCGATTACAACGGTATGTGAATTTTTCCCCTAGGCCATTGTAGTTATTGGTTTCGAGTATCAGAATTGCGAAAATTTTGATGGTGTCTCAACCATTCCTTAACTTCAAACTCCCACATCTCGCGAACGGATTGACGAACTCGAGAAATTCCGGTTGCAACTGGAAGTAGACACTCTCCAGATTACAACGGTATGTGTAATTTTTCCCTAGGCCATTGTAGTTATTGATTTCGAGTATCAGACTTGCGAAAATTTTGATGGTTTCTCAACCATTCCTTAACTTCAAACTCCCACATCTGGCGAACGGATCGACGAACTCGAGAAATTCCGGTTGCATCTGGAAGTAGAAACTCTCCCGATTACAACGGTATGTGTATTTTTCCCCTAAGCTTTTGTAGTTATTGGTTTCGAGTGTCAGACTTGCGAAAATTTTGACGGCTTATCAACCATTCCTTAAATTCAAACTCCCATATCTCGCGAACGGATTGACGAACTCGAGAAATTCCTGCTGCATCTGAAAGTAGAAACTCTCCCGATTACAACGGTGTGTGAATTTTTCCCCTAGGCCATTGTAGTTATTGGTTTCGAGTATCAGAATTGCGAAAATTTTGATGGTGTCTCAACCATTCCTTAACTTCAAACTCCCACATCTCGCGAACGGATTGACGAACTCGAGAAATTCCGGTTGCAACTGGAAGTAGACACTCTCCAGATTACAGCGGTATGTGTAATTTTTCCCTAGGCCATTGTAGTTATTGATTTCGAGTATCAGACTTGCGAAAATTTAGATGGTTTCTCAACCATTCCTTAACTTCAAACTCCCACATCTGGCGAACGGATCGACGAACTCGAGAAATTCCGGTTGCATCTGGAAGTAGAAACTCTCCCGATTACAACGGTATGTGTATTTTTCCCCTAAGCTTTTGTAGTTATTGGTTTCGAGTGTCTGACTTGCGAAAATTTTGACGGCTTATCAACCATTCCTTAAATTCAAACTCCCATATCTCGCGAACGGATTGACGAACTCGAGAAATTCCTGCTGCATCTGAAAGTAGAAACTCTCCCGATTACAACGGTATGTGTATTTTTTCCCTAGGCCATTGTAGTTATTGATTTCGAGTATCAGACTTGCGAAAATTTAGATGGTTTCTCAACCATTCCTCAACTTCAAACTCCCACATCTCGCGTACGGATCGACGAACTCGAGAAATTCCGGTTGCATCTGGAAGTAGAAACTCTCCCGATTACAACGGTTTGGCGGCGCTAATAAGATGTTTAAGGTAGGAGAGAACGGAAATATAAGGAAGGAGTGGGGATAAGCGTTTCATCCCGGGCCTGCTAGTGGACTCGTCAGTAAGGCATCCTAGCAGGCCCTGCCTTATACGCCAGGACATTGGAAGATCGGTAAGAGGTCGTATATATAGCGATCGGAGCAGGTACGGGAACTTGCGGGAAACGGTTGGTGGTGAGTTTCCCTCTGGTGGCAAGCGTGGGTAGTGCCGCCACATAACCCCCTTGCCAGTGGTAAACGATACTTTGAAGTTCCGTCCTGATGTCCCAGTGGCGTAGGTATTTGTTCCGTTGGTCGGTGGCACAACAGGCACAGGAGGAGGTTGTCCAGAGCGGTGGAAGACAAGAATGCTTCTTTTTCGTAGTAAGGCCCAGCTGCTGTCGATTGCGAAATACGCGTGGCGAGCATCGTTTGCTCAAGCCGCGTTTTCGCTTGTTGTCCGACGTTGATGCGTGAGCGTACCAGTATTTATGAAACGCATCGGTGTGGTCGGTGAATGATGTCGACTAAGCTGCCTGCTGTCCTCCTGGGGTTGATCCTGATGGTTAGCCGGGAGTATAGCGTTCGTGTCGTCGCTGGCAGGTCGAGGAGTCAACCCTCGGAGAGGGGGATTTACGAAAAATCGGCCTTTACGTTGCGTTCCTTCCATCGTCTTGTGCTGCACCTGTACTGCTGCTGTGCTGTTGTCCAGAAGGTTGCGTGTTGCTAGACGGGGTCACCACTTTGGCGGCGCTAATAAGATGTTTAAGGTAGGAGAGAACGGAAATATAAGGAAGGAGTGGGGATAAGCGTTTCATCCCGGGCCTGCTAGTGGACTCGTCAGTAAGGCATCCTAGCAGGCCCTGCCTTATACGCCAGGACATTGGAAGATCGGTAAGAGGTCGTATATATAGCGATCGGAGCAGGTACGGGAACTTGCGGGAAACGGTTGGTGGTGAGTTTCCCTCTGGTGGCAAGCGTGGGTAGTGCCGCCACAAACGGTATGTGTATTTTTCCCCTAAGCTTTTGTAGTTATTGGTTTCGAGTGTCAGACTTGCGAAAATTTTGATGGCTTATCAACCATTCCTTAAATTCAAACTCCCATATCTCGCGAACGGATTGACGAACTCGAGAAATTCCTGTTGCATCTGAAAGTAGAAACTCTCCCGATTACAACTTTATGTGTATTTTTCCCGTACGCCATTGTAGTTATTGGTTTCGAGTATCAGACTTGCGAAAATTTTGATGGTTTCTCAACCATTCCTTAACTTCAAACTCCCACATCTCGCGAACGGATTAACGAACTCGAGAAATTCCGGTTGCATCTGGAAGTAGAAACTCTCCAGATTACAACGGTATGTGTATTTTTTCCCTAGGCCATTGTAGTTATTGGTTTCGAGTATCAGCCTTGCGAAAATTTTGATGGTTTCTCAATCATTCCTTAAATTCAAACTCCCATATCTCGCGAACGGATTGACGAACTCGAGAAATTCCTGCTGCATCTGAAAGTAGAAACTCTCCCGATTACAACGGTATGTGTATTTTTTCCCTAGGCCATTGTAGTTATTGATTTCGAGTATCAGACTTGCGAAAATTTAGATGGTTTCTCAACCATTCCTCAACTTCAAACTCCCACATCTCGCGTACGGATCGACGAACTCGAGAAATTCCGGTTGCATCTGCAAGTAGAAACTCTCCCGATTACAACGGTATGTGTATTTTTCCCCTGAGCTTTTGTAGTTATTGGTTTCGAGTATCAGCCTTGCGAAAATTTTGATGGTTTCTCAACCATTCCTTAAATTCAAACTCCCATATCTCGCGAACGGATTGACGAACTCGAGAAATTCCTGTTGCATCTGAAAGTAGAAGCTCTCCCGATTACAACGGTATGTGAATTTTTCCCCTAGGCCATTGTAGTTATTGGTTTCGAGTATCAGAATTGCGAAAATTTTCATGGTGTCTCAACCATTCCTTAACTTCAAACACCCATATCTCGCGAACGGATCGACGAACTCGTGAAATTCCGGTTGCATCTGGAAGTAGAAACTCTCCCGATTACAACGGTATGTGTATTTTTCCCCTAAGCCTTTGTAGTTATTGGTTTCGAGTGTCAGACATGCGAAAATTTTGACGGCTTATCAACCATTCCTTAAATTCAAACTCCCATATCTCGCGAACGGATTGACGAACTCGAGAAATTCCTGCTGCATCTGAAAGTAGAAACTCTCCCGATTACAACGGTATGTGTATTTTTTCCCTAGGCCATTGTAGTTATTGGTTTCGAGTATCAGAATTGCGAAAATTTTGATGGTGTCTCAACCATTCCTTAACTTCAAACTCCCACATCTCGCGAACGGATTGACGAACTCGAGAAATTCCGGTTGCAACTGGAAGTAGAAACTCTGCAGATTACAACGGTATGTGTATTTTTTCCCTAGGCCATTGTAGTTATTGGTTTCGAGTATCAGCCTTGCGAAAATTTTGATGGTTTCTCAACCATTCCTTAACTTCAAACCCCCATATCTCGCGAACGGATTGACGAACTCGAGAAATTCCTGTTGCATCTGAAAGCAGAAAGTCGCGCGATTACAATGGTATGTGTATTTTTGCCCTAGGCCACAGTAGTTAATGGTTTCGAGTATCAGCCTTGCGAAAATTTTGATGGTTTCTCAACCATTCCTTAACTTCAAACTCCCACATCTCGCGAACGGATTGACGAACTCGAGAAATTCCGGTTGCATCTGGAAGTAGAAACTCTCCAGATTACAACGGTATGTGTATTTTTTCCCTAGGCCATTGTAGTTATTGATTTCGAGTATCAGACTTGCCAAAATTTAGATGGTTTCTCAACCATTCCTCAACTTCAAACTCCCACATCTCGCGTACGGATCGACGAACTCGAGAAATTCCGGTTGCATCTGCAAGTAGAAACTCTCCCGATTACAACGGTATGTGTATTTTTCCCCTGAGCTTTTGTAGTTATTGGTTTCGAGTATCAGCCTTGCGAAAATTTTGATGGTTTCTCAACCATTCCTTAAATTCAAACTCCCATATCTCGCGAACGGATTGACGAACTCGAGAAATTCCTGTTGCATCTGAAAGTAGAAGCTCTCCCGATTACAACGGTATGTGAATTTTTCCCCTAGGCCATTGTAGTTATTGGTTTCGAGTATCAGAATTGCGAAAATTTTCATGGTGTCTCAACCATTCCTTAACTTCAAACACCCATATCTCGCGAACGGATCGACGAACTCGTGAAATTCCGGTTGCATCTGGAAGTAGAAACTCTCCCGATTACAACGGTATGTGTATTTTTCCCCTAAGCCTTTGTAGTTATTGGTTTCGAGTGTCAGACATGCGAAAATTTTGACGGCTTATCAACCATTCCTTAAATTCAAACTCCCATATCTCGCGAACGGATTGACGAACTCGAGAAATTCCTGCTGCATCTGAAAGTAGAAACTCTCCCGATTACAACGGTATGTGTATTTTTTCCCTAGGCCATTGTAGTTATTGGTTTCGAGTATCAGAATTGCGAAAATTTTGATGGTGTCTCAACCATTCCTTAACTTCAAACTCCCACATCTCGCGAACGGATTGACGAACTCGAGAAATTCCGGTTGCAACTGGAAGTAGAAACTCTGCAGATTACAACGGTATGTGTATTTTTTCCCTAGGCCATTGTAGTTATTGGTTTCGAGTATCAGCCTTGCGAAAATTTTGATGGTTTCTCAACCATTCCTTAACTTCAAACCCCCATATCTCGCGAACGGATTGACGAACTCGAGAAATTCCGGTTGCATCTGGAAGTAGAAACTCTCCAGATTACAACGGTATGTGTATTCTTTCCCTAGGCCATTGTAGTTATTGGTTTCGAGTATCAGCCTTGCGAAAATTTTGATGGTTTCTCAATCATTCCTTAAATTCAAACTCCCATATCTCGCGAACGGATTGACGAACTCGAGAAATTCCTGCTGCATCTGAAAGTAGAAACTCTCCCGATTACAACGGTATGTGTATTTTTTCCCTAGGCCATTGTAGTTATTGATTTCGAGTATCAGACTTGCGAAAATTTAGATGGTTTCTCAACCATTCCTCAACTTCAAACTCCCACATCTCGCGTACGGATCGACGAACTCGAGAAACTCCGGTTGCATCTGGAAGTAGAAACTCTCCCGATTACAACGGTATGTGTATTTTTCCCCTGAGCTTTTGTAGTTATTGGTTTCGAGTATCAGCCTTGCGAAAATTTTGATGGTTTCTCAACCATTCCTTAAATTCAAACACCCATATCTCGCGAACGGATTGACGAACTCGAGAAATTCCTGTTGCATCTGAAAGTAGAAACTCTCCCGATTACAACGGTATGTGAATTTTTCCCCTAGGCCATTGTAGTTATTGGTTTCGAGTATCAGAATTGCGAAAATTTTGATGGTGTCTCAACCATTCCTTAACTTCAAACACCCATATCTCGCGAACGGATCGACGAACTCGTGAAATTCCGGTTGCATCTGGAAGTAGAAACTCTCCCGATTACAACGGTATGTGTATTTTTCCCCTAAGCCTTTGTAGTTATTGGTTTCGAGTGTCAGACTTGCGAAAATTTTGACGGCTTATCAACCATTCCTTAAATTCAAACTCCCATATCTCGCGAACGGATTGACGAACTCGAGAAATTCCTGCTGCATCTGAAAGTAGAAACTCTCCCGATTACAACGGTATGTGTATTTTTTCCCTAGGCCATTGTAGTTATTGATTTCGAGTATCAGACTTGCGAAAATTTAGATGGTTTCTCAACCATTCCTCAACTTCAAACTCCCACATCTCGCGTACGGATCGACGAACTCGAGAAATTCCGGTTGCATCTGGAAGTAGAATCTCTCCCGATTACAACGGTATGTGTATTTTTCCCCTAAGCTTTTGTAGTTATTGGTTTCGAGTGTCAGACTTGCGAAAATTTTGATGGCTTATCAACCATTCCTTAAATTCAAACTCCCATATGTCGCGAACGGATTGACGAACTCGAGAAATTCCTGTTGCATCTGAAAGTAGAAAGTCGCGCGATTACAACGGTATGTGTATTTTTGCCCTAGGCCACAGTAGTTATTGGTTTCGAGTACCAGACTTGCGAAAATTTTGATGGTTTCTCAACCATTCCTTAACTTCAAACTCCCACATCTTGCGAACGGATTGACGAACTCGAGAAATTCCTGTTGCATCTGAAAGTAGAAACTCTCCCGATTACAACGGTAAGTGAATTTTTCCCCTAGGCCATTGTAGTTATTGGTTTCGAGTATCAGAATTGCGAAAATTTTGATGGTGTCTCAACCATTCCTTAACTTCAAACTCCCACATCTCGCGAACGGATTGACGAACTCGAGAAATTCCGGTTGCAACTGGAAGTAGAAACTCTGCAGATTACAACGGTATGTGTATTTTTTCCCTAGGCCATTGTAGTTATTGGTTTCGAGTATCAGCCTTGCGAAAATTTTGATGGTTTCTCAACCATTCCTTAACTTCAAACCCCCATATCTCGCGAACGGATTGACGAACTCGAGAAATTCCTGTTGCATCTGAAAGCAGAAAGTCGCGCGATTACAATGGTATGTGTATTTTTGCCCTAGGCCACAGTAGTTAATGGTTTTGAGTATCAGACTTGCGAAAATTTTGATGGTTTCTCAGCCATTCCTTAACTTCAAACTCCCATATCTCGCGAACGGATTGACGAACTCGAGAAATTCCTGTTGCATCTGAAAGCAGTAGCTCGCCCGATTACCACGGTTTGTGTATTTTTGCCCTAGGCCATAGTTGTTATTGGTTTCGAGGATCAGACTTGCGAAAATTGTGATGGTTCCTCAACCATTCCTTAACATCAAACCCCCATATCTCGCGAACGGATTGACGAACTCGAGAAATTCCTGTTGCATCTGAAAGCAGAAACCCGCCCGATTACAATGGTATGTGTATTTTTGCCCTAGGCCACAGTAGTTATTGGTTTCGAGTACCAGACTTGCGAAAATTTTGATGGTTTCTCAACCATTCCTTAACTTCAAACTCCCATATCTCGCGAACGGATTGACGAACTCGAGAAATTCTTGTTGCATCAGGAAGTAGAAACTCTCCCGATTACAACGGTATGTGTATTTTTCCTCTACGCCTTTGTGGTTATTGGTTTCGAGTATCAGACTTGCGAAAATTGTGATGGTTTCTCAACCATTCCTTAACTTCAAACACCCATATCTCGCGAACGGATTGACGAACTCGAGAATTTCCTATTGCATCTGATAGCAGAAACTCTCCCGATTACAACGGTATGTGTATTTTTGCCCTAGGCCACAGTAGTTATTGGTTTCGAGTACCAGACTTGCGAAAATTTTGATGGTTTCTCAACCATTCCTTAACTTCAAACTCCCATATCTCGCGAACGGATTGACGAACACGAGAAATTCCTGTTGCATCTGAAAGCAGAAACCCGCCCGATTACAATGGTATGTGTATTTTTGCCCTAGGCCACAGTAGTTATTGGTTTCGAGTACCAGACTTGCGAAAATTTTGATGGGTTCTCAAACATTCCTTACCTTCAAACTCCCATATCTCGCGAACGGATTGACGAACTCGAGAATTTCCTGTTGCATCAGGAAGTAGAAACTCTCCCGATTACAACGGTATGTGTATTTTTCCCCTAGGCCATAGTAGTTATTGGTTTCGAGTATCAGACTTGCGAAAATTTTGATGGTTTCTCAACCATTCCTTAACTTCAAACTCCCATATCTCGCGAACGGATTGACGAACTCGAGAAATTCGTGTTGCATCTGAAAGCAGAAACTAGCCCGTATACAATGGTATGTGTATTATTGCCCTAGGCCACAGTAGTTATTGGTTTCGAGTACCAGACTTGCGAAAATTTTGATGGTTTCTCAACCATTCCTTAACTTCAAACTCCCATATCCCGCGAACGGATTGACGAACTCGGGAAATTCTTGTTGCATCTGAAAGCAGAAACCCGCCCGATTACAAAGGTATGTGTATTTTTGCCCTAGGCCACAGTAGTTATTGGTTTCGAGTACCAGACTTGCGAAAATTATGATGGGTTCTCAAACATTCCTTAACTTCAAACTCCCATATCTCGCGAACGGATCGACGAACTCGCGAAATTCCGGTTGCATCTGGAAGCAGAACCTCTCCCGACAACAACGGTATGTGTATTTTTCCCCTAGGCCACAGTAGTTATTGGTTTCGCGTATCAGACTTGCGAAAATTGTGATGGTTTCTCAACCATTCCTTGGCTTCAAACTCCCATATCTCGCGAACGGATTGACCACCTCGAGAAATTCCGGTTGCATCTGAAAGTAGAAGCTCGCCCGATTACAAAGGTATGTGTATTTTTGCCCTAGGCCACAGTAGTCATTGGTTTCGGGTATCAGACTTGCGAAAATTGTGATGGTTTCTCAACCATTCCTTAACTTCAAACTCCCATATCTCGTGAACGGATCCACGAACTCGAGAAATTCCGATTGCATCTGGAAGTAGAAACTCTCCCGATTACAACGGTATGTGTATTTTCCCCCTAAGCCTTTGTAGTTATTGGTTTCGAGTATCAGACTTGCGAAAATTGTGATGGTTTCTCAACCGTTCCTTAACTTCAAACTCCCATATCTCGCGAACAGATTGACGAACTCGAGAAATTCCTGTTGCATCTGAAAGCAGAAACTCGCCCGATTACAATGGTATGTGTATGTTTCCCCTGGCTCTTTGTAGTTATTGATTTCGCGTATCAGACTTGCGAAAATTTTGATGGTTTCTCAAGCATTCCTTAACTTCAAACTCCCACATCTCGCGAACGGATTGACGAACTCGAGAAACTCCTGTTGCATCTGAAAGCAGAAACTCGCCCGATAACAATGGTATGTGTATTTTTGCCCTAGGCCACTGTAGTTATTGGTTTCGAGTATCAGACTTGCGAAAATTTTGATGGTTTCTCAACCATTCCTTAACTTCAAACTCCCATATCTCGCGAACGGATTGACGAACTCGTGAATTTCCTATTGCATCTGATAGCAGAATCTCGCCCGATTACAATGGTATGTGTATTTTTGCCCTAGGCCACAGTAGTTATTGGTTTCGAGTACCAGACTTGCGAAAATTTTGATGGTTTCTCAACCATTCCTTAACTTCAAACTCCCATATCTCGCGAACGGATTGACGAACTCGAGAAATTCCTGTTGCATCTGAAAGCAGAAACTCGCCCGATTACAATGGTATGTGTATTTTTCCCCTAGCTCTTTGTAGTTATTGATTTCGCGTATCAGACTTGCGAAAATTTTGATGGTTTCTCAAACATTCCTTAACTTCAAACTCCCATATCTCGCGAACGGATTGCCGAATCCGAAAAATTTCTCTTGCATCTGAAAGTAGAAACTCTCCCGATTACAACGGTATGTGTATTTTTCCCCTAGGCCATAGTAGTTATTGGTTTCGAGTATCAGACTTGCGAAAATTTTGATGGTTTCTCAACCATTCCTTAACTTCAAACTCCCATATCTGGCGAACGGAGTGACGAACTCGAGAAATTCCTGTTGCATCTGAAAGCAGAAACTAGCCCGATTACAATGGTATGTGTATTTTTGCCCTAGGCCACAGTAGTTATTGGTTTCGAGTACCAGACTTGCGAAAATTTTGATGGTTTCTCAACCATTCCTTAAATTCAAACTCCCATATCTCGCGAACGGATTGACGAACTCGAGAAATTCCTGTTGCATCTGAAAGCAGAAACCCGCCCGATTACAATGGTATGTGTATTTTTGCCCTAGACCATAGTAGTTATTGGTTTCGAGTACCACACTTGCGAAAATTTTGATGGTTTCTCAACCATTCCTTAACTTCAAACTTCCATATCTCGCGAACGGATTGACGAACTCGAGAAATTCTTGTTGCATCAGGAAGTAGAAACTCTCCCGATTACAACGGTATGTGTATTTTTCCCCTACGCCTTTGTGGTTATTGGTTTCGAGTATCAGACTTGCGAAAATTGTGATGGTTTCTCAACCATTCCTTAACTTCAAACACCCATATCTCGCGAACGGATTGACGAACTCGAGAAATTCGTGTTGCATCTGAAAGCAGAAACTAGCCCGAATACAATGGTATGTGTATTTTTGCCCTAGGCCACAGTAGTTATTGGTTTCGAGTACCAGACTTGCGAAAATTTTGATGGGTTCTCAACCATTCCTTAACTTCAAACTCCCATATCTCGCGAACGGATTGACGAACTCGAGAAATTCCTGTTGCAACTGAAAGCAGAAACCCGCCCGATTACAATGGTATGTGTATTTTTGCCCTAGGCCACAGTAGTTATTGGTTTCGAGTACCAGACTTGCGAAAATTTTGATGGGTTCTCAAACATTCCTTAACTTCAAACTCCCATATCTCGCGAACGGATTGACGAACTCGAGAATTTCCTGTTGCATCAGGAAGTAGAAACTCTCCCGATTACAACGGTATGTGCATTTTTCCCCTAGGCCATAGTAGTTATTGGTTTCGAGTATCAGACTTGCGAAAATTTTGATGGTTTCTCAACCATTCCTTAACTTCAAACTCCCATATCTCGCGAACGGATTGACGAACTCGAGAAATTCGTGTTGCATCTGAAAGCAGAAACTAGCCCGAATACAATGGTATGTGTATTTTTGCCCTAGGCCACAGTAGTTATTGGTTTCGAGTACCAGACTTGCGAAAATTTTGATGGTTTCTCAACCATTCCTTAACTTCAAACTCCCATATCCCGCGAACGGATTGACGAACTCGGGAAATTCTTGTTGCATCTGAGAGCAGAAACCCGCCCGATTACAATGGTATGTGTATTTTTGCCCTAGGCCACAGTAGTTATTGGTTTCGAGTACCAGACTTGCGAAAATTTTGATGGGTTCTCAAACATTCCTTAACTTCAATCTCCCATATCTCGCGAACGGATCGACGAACTCGCGAAGTTCCGGTTGCATCTGGAAGCAGAATCTCTCCCGACAACAACGGTATGTGTATTTTTCCCCTAGGCCACAGTAGTTATTGGTTTCGGGTATCAGACTTGCGAAAACTGTGATGGTTTCTCAACCATTCCTTAACTTCAAACACCCATATCTCGCGAACGGATTGACGAACTCGAGAAATTCGTGTTGCATCTGAAAGCAGAAACTAGCCCGAATACAATGGTATGTGTATTTTTGCCCTAGGCCACAGTAGTTATTGGTTTCGAGTACCAGACTTGCGAAAATTTTGATGGGTTCTCAACCATTCCTTAACTTCAAACTCCCATATCTCGCGAACGGATTGACGAACTCGAGAAATTCCTGTTGCAACTGAAAGCAGAAACCCGCCCGATTACAATGGTATGTGTATTTTTGCCCTAGGCCACAGTAGTTATTGGTTTCGAGTACCAGACTTGCGAAAATTTTGATGGGTTCTCAAACATTCCTTAACTTCAAACTCCCATATCTCGCGAACGGATTGACGAACTCGAGAATTTCCTGTTGCATCAGGAAGTAGAAACTCTCCCGATTACAACGGTATGTGTATTTTTCCCCTAGGCCATAGTAGTTATTGGTTTCGAGTATCAGACTTGCGAAAATTTTGATGGTTTCTCAACCATTCCTTAACTTCAAACTCCCATATCTCGCGAACGGATTGACGAACTCGAGAAATTCGTGTTGCATCTGAAAGCAGAAACTAGCCCGAATACAATGGTATGTGTATTTTTGCCCTAGGCCACAGTAGTTATTGGTTTCGAGTACCAGACTTGCGAAAATTTTGATGGTTTCTCAACCATTCCTTAACTTCAAACTCCCATATCCCGCGAACGGATTGACGAACTCGGGAAATTCTTGTTGCATCTGAGAGCAGAAACCCGCCCGATTGCAATGGTATGTGTATTTTTGCCCTAGGCCACAGTAGTTATTGGTTTCGAGTACCAGACTTGCGAAAATTTTGATGGGTTCTCAAACATTCCTTAACTTCAATCTCCCATATCTCGCGAACGGATCGACGAACTCGCGAAATTCCGGTTGCATCTGGAAGCAGAATCTCTCCCGACAACAACGGTATGTGTATTTTTCCCCTAGGCCACAGTAGTTATTGGTTTCGGGTATCAGACTTGCGAAAATTGTGATGGTTTCTCAACCATTCCTTAACTTCAAACACCCATATCTCGCGAACGGATTGACGAACTCGAGAATTTCCTATTGCATCTGATAGCAGAAACTCGCCCGATTACAACGGTATGTGTATTTTTCCCCTAGGCCTTTGTAGTTATTGGTTTCGCGTATCAGACTTGCGAAAATTTTGATGGTTTCTCAACCATTCCTTAACTTCAAACTCCCATATCTCGCGAACGGATTGACGAACTCGAGAAATTCCTGTTGCATCTGAATGTAGAAGCTCGCCCGATTACAAAGGTATGTGTATTTTCCTGCTAAGCCTTTTAGTTATTGGTTTCGAGTACCAGACTTGCCAAAACTGTGATGGTTTCTCAAACTCCCATATCTCGCGAACGAATTGACGAACTCGAGAAATTCCTGTTGCATCTGACAGCAGTAGCTCGCCCGATTAGAACGTTATGTGTATTTCTGCCCTAGGCCATAGTAGTTATTGGTTTCGGGTATCAGACTTGGGAAAATTGTGATGGTTTCTCAACTGTTCCTTAACTTCAAACTCCCATATCTCGCGAACGGATTGACGAACTCGAGATATTCCTGTTGGATCTGAAAGCAGAAACTCGCCCGATTACAAAGGTATATGTATTTTTCCCCTAGACCACAGTAGTTATTGGTTTCGAGTATCAGATTTGCGAAAATTTTTATGGTTTCTCCACCATTCCTTAACTCCAAACTCCCATATTTCGCGAACGGATTGCCGAATCCGAAAAATTTCTGTTGCATCTGAAAGTAGAAACTCTCCCGATTACAACGGTATGTTTATTTTTGCCCTAGGCCACAGTAGTTATTGGTTTCGAGTACCAGACTGGCGAAAATTTCGATGGGTTCTCAAACATTCCTTAACTTCAAACTCCCATATCTCGCGAACGGATTGACGAACTCGAGAAGTTCCTGTTGCATCTGAAAGCAGAAACACGCCCGATTACAATGGTATGTGTATTTTTGCCCTAGGCCAGAGTAGTTATTGGTTCGGAGTACCAGACTTGCGAAAATTTTGTTGGTTTCTCAACCATTCCTTAACTTCAAACTCCCATATCTCGCGAACGGATCGACGAACTCGAGAAATTCCGGTTGCATCTGGAAGTAGAAACTCTCCCAATTACAACGGTATGTGTATTTTTCCCCTAAGCCTTTGTAGTTATTGGTTTCGAGTATCAGACTTGCGAAAATTGTGATGGTTTCTCAACCATTCCTTAACTTCAAACTCCCATATCTCCCGAACGGATCGACGAACTCGAGAAATTCCGGTTGCATCTGGAAGTAGAAACACTCCCGATTACAACGGTATGTGTATTTTTCCCCTAAGCCTTTGTTGTTATTGGTTTCGAGTATCAGACTTGCGAAAATTGTGATGGTTTCTCAACCATTCCTTAACTTCAAACTCCCATATCTCGCGAACGGATTGACGAACTCGGGAAATTCCTGTTGCATCTGAAAGCAGAAACACGCCCGATTACAATGGTATGTGTATTTTTGCCCTAGGCCAGAGTAGTTATTGGTTTCGAGTACCAGACGAGCGAAAATTTTGTTGGTTTCTCAACCATTCCTTAACTTCAAACTCCCATATCTCGCGAACGGATCGACGAACTCGAGAAATTCCGGTTGCATCTGGAAGTAGAAACTCTCCCGATTACAACGGTATGTGTATTTTTCCCCTAAGCCTTTGTAGTTATTGGTTTCGAGTATCAGACTTGCGAAAATTGTGATGGTTTCTCAACCATTCCTTAACTTCAAACTCCCATATCTCCCGAACGGATCGACGAACTCGAGAAATTCCGGTTGCATCTGGAAGTAGAAACTCTCCCGATTACCACGGTGTGTGTATTTTTCCCCTATGCCTTTGTAGTTATTGGTTTCGAGTATCAGACTTGCGAAAATTTTGATGGTTCGTCAACCATTCCTTAACTTCAAACTCCCAGATCTCGGGAACGGATTGACGATCTCGAGAAATTCCTGTTGCATCTGAAAGTAGAATCTCGCCCGATTACAAAGGTATGGGTATCTTTCCCCTAGGCCTTTGTAGTTATTGATTTCGAGTATCAGACTTGCGAAAATTTTGATGGTTTCTCAACCATTCCTTAATTTCAAACTCCCATATCTCGCGAACGGATTGACGAACTCGAGAAATTCCTGTTGCATATGAAAGCAGTAGCTCGCCCGATTACAATGGTATGTGTATTTTTGCCCTAGGCCATAGTAGTTGTTGGTTTCGAGTATCAGACTTGCGAAAATTTTGATGGTTTCTCAAACATTCCTTAACTTCAAACTCCCATATCTCGCGAACGGATTGCCGAATCCGAAAAATTTCTGTTGCATCTGAAAGTAGAAACTCTCCCGATTACAACGGTATGTGTATTTTTCCCCTAGGCCATAGTAGTTATTGGTTTCGAGTATCAGACTTGCGAAAATTTTGATGGTTTCTCAACCATTCCTTAACTTCAAACTCCCATATCTCGCGAACGGATTGACGAACTCGAGAAATTCCTGTTGCATCTGAAAGCAGAAACTAGCCCGATTACAATGGTATGTGTATTTTTGCCCTAGGCCACAGTAGTTATTGGTTTCGAGTACCAGACTTGCGAAAATTTTGATGGTTTCTCAACCATTCCTTAAATTCAAACTCCCATATCTCGCGAACGGATTGACGAACTCGAGAAATTCTTGTTGCATCAGGAAGTAGAAACTCTCCCGATTACAACGGTATGTGTATTTTTCCCCTACGCCTTTGTGGTTATTGGTTTCGAGTATCAGACTTGCGAAAATTGTGATGGTTTCTCAACCATTCCTTAACTTCAAACACCCATATCTCGCGAACGGATTGACGAACTCGAGAATTTCCTATTGCATCTGATAGCAGAAACTCTCCCGATTACAACGGTATGTGTATTTTTGCCCTAGGCCACAGTAGTTATTGGTTTCGAGTACCAGACTTGCGAAAATTTTGATGGTTTCTCAACCATTCCTTAACTTCAAACTCCCATATCTCGCGAACGGATTGACGAACTCGAGAAATTCCTGTTGCATCTGAAAGCAGAAACCCGCCCGATTACAATGGTATGTGTATTTTTGCCCTAGGCCACAGTAGTTATTGGTTTCGAGTACCAGACTTGCGAAAATTTTGATGGGTTCTCAAACATTCCTTAACTTCAAACTCCCATATCTCGCGAACGGATTGACGAACTCGAGAATTTCCTGTTGCATCAGGAAGTAGAAACTCTCCCGATTACAACGGTATGTGTATTTTTCCCCTAGGCCATAGTAGTTATTGGTTTCGAGTATCAGACTTGCGAAAATTTTGATGGTTTCTCAACCATTCCTTAACTTCAAACTTCCATATCTCGCGAACGGATTGACGAACTCGAGAAATTCGTATTGCATCTGAAAGCAGAAACTAGCCCGAATACAATGGTATGTGTATTTTTGCCCTAGGCCACAGTAGTTATTGGTTTCGAGTACCAGACTTGCGAAAATTTTGATGGTTTCTCAACCATTCCTTAACTTCAAACTCCCATATCTCGCGAACGGATTGACGAACTCGAGAATTTCCTGTTGCATCAGGAAGTAGAAACTCTCCCGATTACAACGGTATGTGTATTTTTCCCCTAGGCCATAGTAGTTATTGGTTTCGAGTATCAGACTTGCGAAAATTTTGATGGTTTCTCAACCATTCCTTAACTTCAAACTTCCATATCTCGCGAACGGATTGACGAACTCGAGAAATTCGTATTGCATCTGAAAGCAGAAACTAGCCCGAATACAATGGTATGTGTATTTTTGCCCTAGGCCACAGTAGTTATTGGTTTCGGGTATCAGACTTGCGAAAATTGTGATGGTTTCTCAAACATTCCTTAACTTCAAACACCCATATCTCGCGAACGGATTGACGAACTCGAGAATTTCCTATTGCATCTGATAGCAGAAACTCGCCCGATTACAACGGTATGTGTATTTTTCCCCTAGGCCTTTGTAGTTATTGGTTTCGCGTATCAGACTTGCGAAAATTTTGATGGTTTCTCAACCATTCCTTAACTTCAAACTCCCATATCTCGCGAACGGATTGACGAACTCGAGAAATTCCTGTTGCATCTGAATGTAGAAGCTCGCCCGATTACAAAGGTATGTGTATTTTTGCCCTAGGCCACAGTAGTTATTGGTTTCGAGTACCAGACTTGCGAAAATTTTGATGGGTTCTCAAACATTCCTTAACTTCAAACTCCCATATCTCGCGAACGGATTGACGAACTCGAGAATTTCCTGTTGCATCAGGAAGTAGAAACTCTCCCGATTACAACGGTATGTGTATTTTTCCCCTAGGCCATAGTAGTTATTGGTTTCGAGTATCAGACTTGCGAAAATTTTGATGGTTTCTCAACCATTCCTTAACTTCAAACTTCCATATCTCGCGAACGGATTGACGAACTCGAGAAATTCGTATTGCATCTGAAAGCAGAAACTAGCCCGAATACAATGGTATGTGTATTTTTGCCCTAGGCCACAGTAGTTATTGGTTTCGAGTACCAGACTTGCGAAAATTTTGATGGGTTCTCAACCATTCCTTAACTTCAAACTCCCATATCTCGCGAACGGATTGACGAACTCGAGAAATTCCTGTTGCAACTGAAAGCAGAAACCCGCCCGATTACAATGGTATGTGTATTTTTGCCCTAGGCCACAGTAGTTATTGGTTTCGAGTACCAGACTTGCGAAAATTTTGATGGGTTCTCAAACATTCCTTAACTTCAAACTCCCATATCTCGCGAACGGATTGACGAACTCGAGAATTTCCTGTTGCATCAGGAAGTAGAAACTCTCCCGATTACAACGGTATGTGTATTTTTCCCCTAGGCCATAGTAGTTATTGGTTTCGAGTATCAGACTTGCGAAAATTTTGATGGTTTCTCAACCATTCCTTAACTTCAAACTCCCATATCTCGCGAACGGATTGACGAACTCGAGAAATTCGTGTTGCATCTGAAAGCAGAAACTAGCCCGAATACAATGGTATGTGTATTTTTGCCCTAGGCCACAGTAGTTATTGGTTTCGAGTACCAGACTTGCGAAAATTTTGATGGTTTCTCAACCATTCCTTAACTTCAAACTCCCATATCCCGCGAACGGATTGACGAACTCGGGAAATTCTTGTTGCATCTGAGAGCAGAAACCCGCCCGATTACAATGGTATGTGTATTTTTGCCCTAGGCCACAGTAGTTATTGGTTTCGAGTACCAGACTTGCGAAAATTTTGATGGGTTCTCAAACATTCCTTAACTTCAATCTCCCATATCTCGCGAACGGATCGACGAACTCGCGAAATTCCGGTTGCATCTGGAAGCAGAATCTCTCCCGACAACAACGGTATGTGTATTTTTCCCCTAGGCCACAGTAGTTATTGGTTTCGGGTATCAGACTTGCGAAAATTGTGATGGTTTCTCAACCATTCCTTAACTTCAAACACCCATATCTCGCGAACGGATTGACGAACTCGAGAATTTCCTATTGCATCTGATAGCAGAAACTCGCCCGATTACAACGGTATGTGTATTTTTCCCCTAGGCCTTTGTAGTTATTGGTTTCGCGTATCAGACTTGCGAAAATTTTGATGGTTTCTCAACCATTCCTTAACTTCAAACTCCCATATCTCGCGAACGGATTGACGAACTCGAGAAATTCCTGTTGCATCTGAATGTAGAAGCTCGCCCGATTACAAAGGTATGTGTATTTTCCTGCTAAGCCTTTTAGTTATTGGTTTCGAGTACCAGACTTGCCAAAACTGTGATGGTTTCTCAAACTCCCATATCTCGCGAACGAATTGACGAACTCGAGAAATTCCTGTTGCATCTGACAGCAGTAGCTCGCCCGATTAGAACGTTATGTGTATTTCTGCCCTAGGCCATAGTAGTTATTGGTTTCGGGTATCAGACTTGGGAAAATTGTGATGGTTTCTCAACTGTTCCTTAACTTCAAACTCCCATATCTCGCGAACGGATTGACGAACTCGAGATATTCCTGTTGGATCTGAAAGCAGAAACTCGCCCGATTACAAAGGTATATGTATTTTTCCCCTAGACCACAGTAGTTATTGGTTTCGAGTATCAGATTTGCGAAAATTTTTATGGTTTCTCCACCATTCCTTAACTCCAAACTCCCATATTTCGCGAACGGATTGCCGAATCCGAAAAATTTCTGTTGCATCTGAAAGTAGAAACTCTCCCGATTACAACGGTATGTTTATTTTTGCCCTAGGCCACAGTAGTTATTGGTTTCGAGTACCAGACTGGCGAAAATTTCGATGGGTTCTCAAACATTCCTTAACTTCAAACTCCCATATCTCGCGAACGGATTGACGAACTCGAGAAGTTCCTGTTGCATCTAGAAGTAGAAACTCTCCCAATTACAACGGTATGTGTATTTTTCCCCTAAGCCTTTGTAGTTATTGGTTTCGAGTGTCAGACTTGCGAAAATTGTGATGGTTTCTCAACCATTCCTTAACTTCAAACTCCCATATCTCCCGAACGGATCGACGAACTCGAGAAATTCCGGTTGCATCTGGAAGTAGAAACACTCCCGATTACAACGGTATGTGTATTTTTCCCGTAAGCCTTTGTTGTTATTGGTTTCGAGTATCAGACTTGCGAAAATTGTGATGGTTTCTCAACCATTCCTTAACTTCAAACTCCCATATCTCGCGAACGGATTGACGAACTCGGGAAATTCCTGTTGCATCTGAAAGCAGAAACACGCCCGATTACAATGGTATGTGTATTTTTGCCCTAGGCCAGAGTAGTTATTGGTTTCGAGTACCAGACGAGCGAAAATTTTGTTGGTTTCTCAACCATTCCTTAACTTCAAACTCCCATATCTCGCGAACGGATCGACGAACTCGAGAAATTCCGGTTGCATCTGGAAGTAGAAACTCTCCCGATTACAACGGTATGTGTATTTTTCCCCTAAGCCTTTGTAGTTATTGGTTTCGAGTATCAGACTTGCGAAAATTGTGATGGTTTCTCAACCATTCCTTAACTTCAAACTCCCATATCTCCCGAACGGATCGACGAACTCGAGAAATTCCGGTTGCATCTGGAAGTAGAAACTCTCCCGATTACCACGGTATGTGTATTTTTCCCCTATGCCTTTGTAGTTATTGGTTTCGAGTATCAGACTTGCGAAAATTTTGATGGTTCGTCAACCATTCCTTAACTTCAAACTCCCAGATCTCGGGAACGGATTGACGAACTCGAGAAATTCCTGTTGCATCTGAAAGTAGAATCTCGCCCGATTACAAAGGTATGGGTATCTTTCCCCTAGGCCTTTGTAGTTATTGATTTCGAGTATCAGACTTGCGAAAATTTTGATGGTTTCTCAACCATTCCTTAATTTCAAACTCCCATATCTCGCGAACGGATTGACGAACTCGAGAAATTCCTGTTGCATATGAAAGCAGTAGCTCGCCCGATTACAATGGTATGTGTATTTTTGCCCTAAGCCATAGTAGTTGTTGGTTTCGAGTATCAGACTTGCGAAAATTTTGATGGTTTCTCAAACATTCCTTAACTTCAAACTCCCATATCTCGCGAACGGATTGCCGAATCCGAAAAATTTCTGTTGCATCTGAAAGTAGAAACTCTCCCGATTACAACGGTATGTGTATTTTTCCCCTAGGCCATAGTAGTTATTGGTTTCGAGTATCAGACTTGCGAAAATTTTGATGGTTTCTCAACCATTCCTTAACTTCAAACTCCCATATCTCGCGAACGGATTGACGAACTCGAGAAATTCCTGTTGCATCTGAAAGCAGAAACTAGCCCGATTACAATGGTATGTGTATTTTTGCCCTAGGCCACAGTAGTTATTGGTTTCGAGTACCAGACTTGCGAAAATTTTGATGGTTTCTCAACCATTCCTTAAATTCAAACTCCCATATCTCGCGAACGGATTGACGAACTCGAGAAATTCCTGTTGCATCTGAAAGCAGAAACCCGCCCGATTACAATGGTATGTGAATTTTTGCCCTAGGCCACAGTAGTTATTGGTTTCGAGTACCAGACTTGCGAAAATTTTGATGGTTTCTCAACCATTCCTTAACTTCAAACTTCCATATCTCGCGAACGGATTGACGAACTCGAGAAATTCTTGTTGCATCAGGAAGTAGAAACTCTCCCGATTACAACGGTATGTGTATTTTTCCCCTACGCCTTTGTGGTTATTGGTTTCGAGTATCAGACTTGCGAAAATTGTGATGGTTTCTCAACCATTCCTTAACTTCAAACACCCATATCTCGCGAACGGATTGACGAACTCGAGAATTTCCTATTGCATCTGATAGCAGAAACTCTCCCGATTACAACGGTATGTGTATTTTTGCCCTAGGCCACAGTAGTTATTGGTTTCGAGTACCAGACTTGCGAAAATTTTGATGGTTTCTCAACCATTCCTTAACTTCAAACTCCCATATCTCGCGAACGGATTGACGAACTCGAGAAATTCCTGTTGCATCTGAAAGCAGAAACCCGCCCGATTACAATGGTATGTGTATTTTTGCCCTAGGCCACAGTAGTTATTGGTTTCGAGTACCAGACTTGCGAAAATTTTGATGGGTTCTCAAACATTCCTTAACTTCAAACTCCCATATCTCGCGAACGGATTGACGAACTCGAGAATTTCCTGTTGCATCAGGAAGTAGAAACTCTCCCGATTACAACGGTATGTGTATTTTTCCCCTAGGCCATAGTAGTTATTGGTTTCGAGTATCAGACTTGCGAAAATTTTGATGGTTTCTCAACCATTCCTTAACTTCAAACTTCCATATCTCGCGAACGGATTGACGAACTCGAGAAATTCGTATTGCATCTGAAAGCAGAAACTAGCCCGAATACAATGGTATGTGTATTTTTGCCCTAGGCCACAGTAGTTATTGGTTTCGAGTACCAGACTTGCGAAAATTTTGATGGTTTCTCAACCATTCCTTAACTTCAAACTCCCATATCTCGCGAACGGATTGACGAACTCGAGAATTTCCTGTTGCATCAGGAAGTAGAAACTCTCCCGATTACAACGGTATGTGTATTTTTCCCCTAGGCCATAGTAGTTATTGGTTTCGAGTATCAGACTTGCGAAAATTTTGATGGTTTCTCAACCATTCCTTAACTTCAAACTTCCATATCTCGCGAACGGATTGACGAACTCGAGAAATTCGTATTGCATCTGAAAGCAGAAACTAGCCCGAATACAATGGTATGTGTATTTTTGCCCTAGGCCACAGTAGTTATTGGTTTCGGGTATCAGACTTGCGAAAATTGTGATGGTTTCTCAAACATTCCTTAACTTCAAACACCCATATCTCGCGAACGGATTGACGAACTCGAGAATTTCCTATTGCATCTGATAGCAGAAACTCGCCCGATTACAACGGTATGTGTATTTTTCCCCTAGGCCTTTGTAGTTATTGGTTTCGCGTATCAGACTTGCGAAAATTTTGATGGTTTCTCAACCATTCCTTAACTTCAAACTCCCATATCTCGCGAACGGATTGACGAACTCGAGAAATTCCTGTTGCATCTGAATGTAGAAGCTCGCCCGATTACAAAGGTATGTGTATTTTCCTGCTAAGCCTTTTAGTTATTGGTTTCGAGTACCAGACTTGCCAAAACTGTGATGGTTTCTCAAACTCCCATATCTCGCGAACGAATTGACGAACTCGAGAAATTCCTGTTGCATCTGACAGCAGTAGCTCGCCCGATTAGAACGTTATGTGTATTTCTGCCCTAGGCCATAGTAGTTATTGGTTTCGGGTATCAGACTTGGGAAAATTGTGATGGTTTCTCAACTGTTCCTTAACTTCAAACTCCCATATCTCGCGAACGGATTGACGAACTCGAGATATTCCTGTTGGATCTGAAAGCAGAAACTCGCCCGATTACAAAGGTATATGTATTTTTCCCCTAGACCACAGTAGTTATTGGTTTCGAGTATCAGATTTGCGAAAATTTTTATGGTTTCTCCACCATTCCTTAACTCCAAACTCCCATATTTCGCGAACGGATTGCCGAATCCGAAAAATTTCTGTTGCATCTGAAAGTAGAAACTCTCCCGATTACAACGGTATGTTTATTTTTGCCCTAGGCCACAGTAGTTATTGGTTTCGAGTACCAGACTTGCGAAAATTTTGATGGGTTCTCAAACATTCCTTAACTTCAAACTCCCATATCTCGCGAACGGATTGACGAACTCGAGAAGTTCCTGTTGCATCTGAAAGCAGAAACACGCCCGATTACAATGGTATGTGTATTTCTGCCCTAGGCCAGAGTAGTTATTGGTTTGGAGTACCAGACTTGCGAAAATTTTGTTGGTTTCTCAACCATTCCTTAACTTCAAACTCCCATATCTCGCGAACGGATCGACGAACTCGAGAAATTCCGGTTGCATCTGGAAGTAGAAACTCTCCCGATTACAACGGTATGTGTATTTTTCCCCTAAGCCTTTGTAGTTATTGGTTTCGAGTATCAGACTTGCGAAAATTGTGATGGTTTCTCAACCATTCCTTAACTTCAAACTCCCATATCTCCCGAACGGATCGACGAACTCGAGAAATTCCGGTTGCATCTGGAAGTAGAAACACTCCCGATTACAACGGTATGTGTATTTTTCCCCTAAGCCTTTGTTGTTATTGGTTTCGAGTATCAGACTTGCGAAAATTGTGATGGTTTCTCAACCATTCCTTAACTTCAAACTCCCATATCTCGCGAACGGATTGACGAACTCGGGAAATTCCTGTTGCATCTGAAAGCAGGAACTCGCCCGATTACAATGGTATGTGTATTTTTGCCCTAGGCCACAGTAGTTAATGGTTTCGAGTACCAGACTTGCGAAAATTTTGTTGCTTTCTCAACCATTCCTTAACTTCAAACTCCCATATCTCGGGAACGGATTGACGAACTCGAGAAATTCCTGTTGCATATGAAAGCAGTAGCTCGCCCGATTACAATGGTATGTGTATTTTTGCCCTAGGCCATAGTCGTTATTGGTTTCGAGTATCAGACTTGCGAAAATTTTTATGGATTCTCAACCATTTCTTAACTCCAAACTCCCATATCTCGCGAACGGATCGACGAACTCGAGAAATTCCGGTTGCATCTGGAAGTAGAAACTCTCCCGATTACAACGGTACGTGTATTTTTCCCCTATGCGTTTGTAGTTATTGGTTTCGAGTATCAGACTTGCGAAAATTTTGATGGTTCGTCAACCATTCCTTAACTTCAAACTCCCAGATCTCGGGAACGGATTGACGAACTCGAGAAATTCCTGTTGCAAATGAAAGCAGTAGCTCGCCCGATTACAATGGTATGTGTATTTTTGCCCTAGGCCATAGTCGTTATTGGTTTCGTGTATCAGACTTGCGAAAATTGTGATGGTTTCTCAACCGTTCCTTAATATCAAACTCCCATATCTCGCGAACGGATTGACGAACTCGAGAAATTCCTGTTGCATTAGACAGCAGTGGCTCGCCCGATTACAACGGTATGTGTATTTTTGCCCTAGGCCACAGTAGTTATTGGTTTCGAGTATCAGACTTGCGAAAATTTTGATGGTTTCTCAACCATTCCTTAATTTCAAACTCCCATATCTCGCGAACGGATCGACGAACTCGAGAAATTCCGGTTGCATCTGGAAGTAGAAACTATCCCGATTACAACGGTGTGTGTATTTTTCCCTTAAGCCTTTGTAGTTATTGGTTTCGAGTATCAGACTTGCGAAAATTTTGATGGTTTATCAACCATTCCTTAACTTCAAACTCCCATATCTCGCGAACGGATTGAAGAACTCGAGAAATTCCTGTTGCATCTGACAGCAGTAGCTCGCCCGATTACAACGGTATGTGTATTTTTGCCGTAGGCCACAGTAGTTATTTGTTTCGAGTATCAGACTTGCGAAAATTTTGTTGGTTTCTCAACCATTCCTTAACTTCAAACTCCCATATCTCGCGAACGGATCGACGAACTCGAGAAATTCCGGTTGCATCTGGAAGTAGAAACTCTCCCGATTACCACGGTATGTGTATTTTTGCCCTAGGCCAGAGTAGTTATTGGTTTCGAGTACCAGACTTGCGAAAATTTTGTTGGTTTCTCAACCATTCCTTAACTTCAAACTCCCATATCTCGCGAACGGATCGACGAACTCGAGAAATTCCGGTTGCATCTGGAAGTAGAAACTCTCCCGATTACAACGGTATGTGTATTTTTCCCCTAAGCCTTTGTAGTTATTGGTTTCGAGTATCAGACTTGCGAAAATTGTGATGGTTTCTCAACCATTCCTTAACTTCAAACTCCCATATCTCCCGAACGGATCGACGAACTCGAGAAATTGCGGTTGCATCTGGAAGTAGAAACTCTCCCGATTACCACGGTATGTGTATTTTTCCCCTATGCCTTTGTAGTTATTGGTTTCGAGTATCAGACTTGCGAAAATTGTGATGGTTTCTCAACCATTCCTTAACTTCAAACTCCCATATCTCCCGAACGGATCGACGAACTCGAGAAATTCCGGTTGCATCTGGAAGTAGAAACAATCCCGATTACAACGGTATGTGTATTTTTCCCCTAAGCCTTTGTAGTTAATGGTTTCGAGTATCATACTTGCGAAAATTGTGATGGTTTCTCAACCATTCCTTAACTTCAAACTCCCATATCTCCCGAACGGATCGACGAACTCGAGAAATTCCGGTTGCATCTGGAAGTAGAAACACTCCCGATTACAACGGTATGTGTATTTTTCCCCTAAGCCTTTGTTGTTATTGGTTTCGAGTATCAGACTTGCGAAAATTGTGATGGTTTCTCAACCATTCCTTAACTTCAAACTCCCATATCTCGCGAACGGATTGACGAACTCGGGAAATTCCTGTTGCATCTGAAAGCAGAAACACGCCCGATTACAATGGTATGTGTATTTTTGCCCTAGGCCAGAGTAGTTATTGGTTTCGAGTACCAGACTTGCGAAAATTTTGTTGGTTTCTCAACCATTCCTTAACTTCAAACTCCCATATCTCCCGAACGGATCGACGAACTCGAGAAATTCCGGTTGCATCTGGAAGTAGAAACACTCCCGATTACAACGGTATGTGTATTTTTCCCCTAAGCATTTGTTGTTATTGGTTTCGAGTATCAGACTTGCGAAAATTGTGATGGTTTCTCAACCATTCCTTAACTTCAAACTCCCATATCTCGCGAACGGATCGACGAACTCGAGAAATTCCGGTTGCATCTGGAAGTAGAAACTCTCCCGATTACAACGGTATGTGTATTTTTCCCCTAAGCCTTTGTAGTTATTGGTTTCGAGTATCAGACTTGCGAAAATTGTGATGGTTTCTCAACCATTCCTTAACTTCAAACTCCCATATCTCCCGAACGGATCGACGAACTCGAGAAATTGCGGTTGCATCTGGAAGTAGAAACTCTCCCGATTACCACGGTATGTGTATTTTTCCCCTATGCCTTTGTAGTTATTGGTTTCGAGTATCAGACTTGCGAAAATTGTGATGGTTTCTCAACCATTCCTTAACTTCAAACTCCCATATCTCCCGAACGGATCGACGAACTCGAGAAATTCCGGTTGCATCTGGAAGTAGAAACAATCCCGATTACAACGGTATGTGTATTTTTCCCCTAAGCCTTTGTAGTTAATGGTTTCGAGTATCATACTTGCGAAAATTGTGATGGTTTCTCAACCATTCCTTAACTTCAAACTCCCATATCTCCCGAACGGATCGACGAACTCGAGAAATTCCGGTTGCATCTGGAAGTAGAAACACTCCCGATTACAACGGTATGTGTATTTTTCCCCTAAGCCTTTGTTGTTATTGGTTTCGAGTATCAGACTTGCGAAAATTGTGATGGTTTCTCAACCATTCCTTAACTTCAAACTCCCATATCTCGCGAACGGATTGACGAACTCGGGAAATTCCTGTTGCATCTGAAAGCAGAAACACGCCCGATTACAATGGTATGTGTATTTTTGCCCTAGGCCAGAGTAGTTATTGGTTTCGAGTACCAGACTTGCGAAAATTTTGTTGGTTTCTCAACCATTCCTTAACTTCAAACTCCCATATCTCCCGAACGGATCGACGAACTCGAGAAATTCCGGTTGCATCTGGAAGTAGAAACACTCCCGATTACAACGGTATGTGTATTTTTCCCCTAAGCATTTGTTGTTATTGGTTTCGAGTATCAGACTTGCGAAAATTGTGATGGTTTCTCAACCATTCCTTAACTTCAAACTCCCATATCTCGCGAACGGATTGACGAACTCGGGAAATTCCTGTTGCATCTGAAAGCAGAAACACGCCCGATTACAATGGTATGTGTATTTTTGCCCTAGGCCAGAGTAGTTATTGGTTTCGAGTACCAGACTTGCGAAAATTTTGTTGGTTTCTCAACCATTCCTTAACTTCAAACTCCCATATCTCGCGAACGGATCGACGAACTCGAGAAATTCCGGTTGCATCTGGAAGTAGAAACTCTCCCGATTACAACGGTATGTGTATTTTTCCCCTAAGCCTTTGTAGTTATTGGTTTCGAGTATCAGACTTGCGAAAATTGTGATGGTTTCTCAACCATTCCTTAACTTCAAACTCCCATATCTCCCGAACGGATCGACGAACTCGAGAAATTGCGGTTGCATCTGGAAGTAGAAACTCTCCCGATTACCACGGTATGTGTATTTTTCCCCTAAGCCTTTGTAGTTATTGGTTTCGAGTATCAGACTTGCGAAAATTGTGATGGTTTCTCAACCATTCCTTAACTTCAAACTCCCATATCTCCCGAACGGATCGACGAACTCGAGAAATTCCGGTTGCATCTGGAAGTAGAAACAATCCCGATTACAACGGTATGTGTATTTTTCCCCTAAGCCTTTGTAGTTATTGGTTTCGAGTATCAGACTTGCGAAAATTGTGATGGTTTCTCAACCATTCCTTAACTTCAAACTCCCATATCTCCCGAACGGATCGACGAACTCGAGAAATTCCGGTTGCATCTGGAAGTAGAAACACTCCCGATTACAACGGTATGTGTATTTTTGCCCTAAGCCTTTGTTGTTATTGGTTTCGAGTATCAGACTTGCGAAAATTGTGATGGTTTCTCAACCATTCCTTAACTTCAAACTCCCATATCTCGCGAACGGATTGACGAACTCGGGAAATTCCTGTTGCATCTGAAAGCAGAAACACGCCCGATTACAATGGTATGTGTATTTTTGCCCTAGGCCAGAGTAGTTATTGGTTTCGAGTACCAGACTTGCGAAAATTTTGTTGGTTTCTCAACCATTCCTTAACTTCAAACTCCCATATCTCGCGAACGGATCGACGAACTCGAGAAATTCCGGTTGCATCTGGAAGTAGAAACTCTCCCGATTACAACGGTATGTGTATTTTTCCCCTAAGCCTTTGTAGTTATTGGTTTCGAGTATCAGACTTGCGAAAATTGTGATGGTTTCTCAACCATTCCTTAACTTCAAACTCCCATATCTCCCGAACGGATCGACGAACTCGAGAAATTGCGGTTGCATCTGGAAGTAGAAACTCTCCCGATTACCACGGTATGTGTATTTTTCCCCTATGCCTTTGTAGTTATTGGTTTCGAGTATCAGACTTGCGAAAATTTTGATGGTTCGTCAACCATTCCTTAACTTCAAACTCCCAGATCTCGGGAACGGATTGACGAACTCGAGAAATTCCTGTTGCATCTGAAAGTAGAATCTCGCCCGATTACAAAGGTATGGGTATTTTTCCCCTAGGCCTTTGTAGTTATTGATTTCGAGCATCAGACTTGCGAAAATTGTGATGGTTTCTCAACCATTCCTTAACTTCAAACTCCCATATCTCGCGAACGGATCGACGAACTCGAGAAATTCCGGTTGCATCTGGAAGTAGAAACTCTCCCGATTACAACGGTATGTGTATTTTTCCCCTAAGCCTTTGTAGTTATTGGTTTCGAGTATCAGACTTGCGAAAATTGTGATGGTTTCTCAACCATTCCTTAACTTCAAACTCCCATATCTCCCGAACGGATCGACGAACTCGAGAAATTCCGGTTGCATCTGGAAGTAGAAACACTCCCGATTACAACGGTATGTGTATTTTTCCCCTAAGCCTTTGTAGTTATTGGTTTCGAGTATCAGACTTGCGAAAATTGTGATGGTTTCTCAACCATTCCTTAACTTCAAACTCCCATATCTCCCGAACGGATTGACGAACTCGAGAAATTCCGGTTGCATCTGGAAGTAGAAACACTCCCGATTACAACGGTATGTGTATTTTTCCCCTAAGCCTTTGTTGTTATTGGTTTCGAGTATCAGACTTGCGAAAATTGTGATGGTTTCTCAACCATTCCTTAACTTCAAACTCCCATATCTCGCGAACGGATTGACGAACTCGGGAAATTCCTGTTGCATCTGAAAGCAGAAACACGCCCGATTACAATGGTATGTGTATTTTTGCCCTAGGCCAGAGTAGTTATTGGTTTCGAGTACCAGACTTGCGAAAATTTTGTTGGTTTCTCAACCATTCCTTAACTTCAAACTCCCATATCTCGCGAACGGATCGACGAACTCGAGAAATTCCGGTTGCATCTGGAAGTAGAAACTCTCCCGATTACAACGGTATGTGTATTTTTCCCCTAAGCCTTTGTAGTTATTGGTTTCGAGTATCAGACTTGCGAAAATTGTGATGGTTTCTCAACCATTCCTTAACTTCAAACTCCCATATCTCCCGAACGGATCGACGAACTCGAGAAATTGCGGTTGCATCTGGAAGTAGAAACTCTCCCGATTACCACGGTATGTGTATTTTTCCCCTATGCCTTTGTAGTTATTGGTTTCGAGTATCAGACTTGCGAAAATTTTGATGGTTCGTCAACCATTCCTTAACTTCAAACTCCCAGATCTCGGGAACGGATTGACGAACTCGAGAAATTCCTGTTGCATCTGAAAGTAGAATCTCGCCCGATTACAAAGGTATGGGTATTTTTCCCCTAGGCCTTTGTAGTTATTGATTTCGAGTATCAGACTTGCGAAAATTGTGATGGTTTCTCAACCATTCCTTAACTTCAAACTCCCATATCTCGCGAACGGATCGACGAACTCGAGAAATTCCGGTTGCATCTGGAAGTAGAAACTCTCCCGATTACAACGGCATGTGTATTTTTCCCCTAAGCCTTTGTAGTTATTGGTTTCGAGTATCAGACTTGCGAAAATTGTGATGGTTTCTCAACCATTCCTTAACTTCAAACTCCCATATCTCCCGAACGGATCGACGAACTCGAGAAATTCCGGTTGCATCTGGAAGTAGAAACCCTCCCGATTACAACGGTATGTGTATTTTTCCCCTAAGCCTTTGTAGTTATTGGTTTCGAGTATCAGACTTGCGAAAATTGTGATGGTTTCTCAACCATTCCTTAACTTCAAACTCCCATATCTCCCGAACGGATCGACGAACTCGAGAAATTCCGGTTGCATCTGGAAGTAGAAACACTCCCGATTACAACGGTATGTGTATTTTTCCCCTAAGCCTTTGTTGTTATTGGTTTCGAGTATCAGACTTGCGAAAATTGTGATGGTTTCTCAACCATTCCTTAACTTCAAACTCCCATATCTCGCGAACGGATTGACGAACTCGGGAAATTCCTGTTGCATCTGAAAGCAGAAACACGCCCGATTACAATGGTATGTGTATTTTTGCCCTAGGCCAGAGTAGTTATTGGTTTCGAGTACCAGACTTGCGAAAATTTTGTTGGTTTCTCAACCATTCCTTAACTTCAAACTCCCATATCTCGCGAACGGATCGACGAACTCGAGAAATTCCGGTTGTATCTGGAAGTAGAAACTCTCCCGATTACAACGGTATGTGTATTTTTCCCCTAAGCCTTTGTAGTTATTGGTTTCGAGTATCAGACTTGCGAAAATTGTGATGGTTTCTCAACCATTCCTTAACTTCAAACTCCCATATCTCCCGAACGGATCGACGAACTCGAGAAATTCCGGTTGCATCTGGAAGTAGAAACTCTCCCGATTACCACGGTATGTGTATTTTTCCCCTATGCCTTTGTAGTTATTGGTTTCGAGCATCCGACTTGCGAAAATTTTGATGGTTCGTCAACCATTCCTTAACTTCAAACTCCCAGATCTCGGGAACGGATTGACGAACTCGAGAAATTCCTGTTGCATCTGAAAGTAGAATCTCGCCCGATTACAAAGGTATGGGTATTTTTCCCCTAGGCCTTTGTAGTTATTGATTTCGAGTATCAGACTTGCGAAAATTGTGATGGTTTCTCAACCATTCCTTAACTTCAAACTCCCATATCTCGCGAACGGATCGACGAACTCGAGAAATTCCGGTTGCATCTGGAAGTAGAAACTCTCCCGATTACAACGGTATGTGTATTTTTCCCCTAAGCCTTTGTAGTTATTGGTTTCGAGTATCAGACTTGCAAAAATTGTGATGGTTTCTCAACCATTCCTTAACTTCAAACTCCCATATCTCCCGAACGGATCGACGAACTCGAGAAATTCCGGTTGCATCTGGAAGTAGAAACACTCCCGATTACAACGGTATGTGTATTTTTCCCCTAAGCCTTTGTAGTTATTGGTTTCGAGTATCAGACTTGCGAAAATTGTGATGGTTTCTCAACCATTCCTTAACTTCAAACTCCCATATCTCCCGAACGGATCGACGAACTCGAGAAATTCCGGTTGCATCTGGAAGTAGAAACACTCCCGATTACAACCGTATGTGTATTTTTCCCCTAAGCCTTTGTTGTTATTGGTTTCGAGTATCAGACTTGCGAAAATTGTGATGGTTTCTCAACCATTCCTTAACTTCAAACTCCCATATCTCGCGAACGGATTGACGAACTCGGGAAATTCCTGTTGCATCTGAAAGCAGAAACACGCCCGATTACAATGGTATGTGTATTTTTGCCCTAGGCCAGAGTAGTTATTGGTTTCGAGTACCAGACTTGCGAAAATTATGTTGGTTTCTCAACCATTCCTTAACTTCAAACTCCCATATCTCGCGAACGGATCGACGAACTCGAGAAATTCCGGTTGCATCTGGAAGTAGAAACTCTCCCGATTACAACGGTATGTGTATTTTTCCCCTAAGCCTTTGTAGTTATTGGTTTCGAGTATCAGACTTGCGAAAATTGTGATGGTTTCTCAACCATTCCTTAACTTCAAACTCCCATATCTCCCGAACGGATCGACGAACTCGAGAAATTCCGGTTGCATCTGGAAGTAGAAACTCTCCCGATTACCACGGTATGTGTATTTCTGCCCTAGGCCATAGTAGTTATTGGTTTCGGGTATCAGGCTTGCGAAAATTGTGATGGTTTCTCAACCATTCCTTAACTTCAAACTCCCATATCTCGCGAATGGATTGACGAACTCGAGAAATTCGTGTTGCATCTGAAAGCAGGAACTCGCCCGATTACAATGGTATGTGTATTTTTGCCCTAGGCCACAGTAGTTAATGGTTTCGAGTACCAGACTTGCGAAAATTTTGTTGCTTTCTCAACCATTCCTTAACTTCAAACTCCCATATCTCGCGAACGGATCGACGAACTCGAGAAATTCCGGTTGCATCTGGAAGTAGAAACTCTCCCGATTACAACGGTATGTGTATTTTTCCCCTAAGCCTTTGTAGTTATTGGTTTCGAGTATCAGACATGCGAAAATTGTGATGGTTTCTCAACCACTCCTTAACTTCAAACTACCATATCTCCCGAACGGATCGACGAACTCGAGAAATTCCGGTTGCATCTGGAAGTAGAAACTCTCCCGATTACCACGGTATGTGTATTTTTCCCCTATGCCTTTGTAGTTATTGGTTTCGAGTATCAGACTTGCGAAAATTTTGATGGTTCGTCAACCATTCCTTAAATTCAAACTCCCATATCTCGCGAACGGATTGACGAACTCGGGAAATTCCTGTTGTATCTGACAGCAGAAACTCGCCCAATTACAACGGTATGTGTATTTTTGCCCTAGGCCATAGTAGTTATTGGTTTCGGGTATCAGGCTTGCGAAAATTGTGATGGTTTCTCAACCATTCCTTAAATTCAAACTCCCATATCTCGCGAACGGATTGAAGAACTCGGGAAATTCCTGTTGTATCTGACAGCAGAAACTCGCCCAATTACAACGGTATGTGTATTTTTGCCCTAGGCCATAGTAGTTATTGGTTTCGGGTATCAGGCTTGCGAAAATTGTGATGGTTTCTCAACCATTTCTTAAATTCAAACTCCCATATCTCGCGAACGGATTGACGAACTCGAGAAATTCCTGTTGCATCTGAAAGCAGGAACTCGCCCGATTACAATGGTATGTGTATTTTTGCCCTAGGCCACAGTAGTTATTGGTTTCGAGTACCAGACTTGCGAAGATTTTGTTGGTTTCTCAACCATTCCTTAACTTCAAACTCCCATATCTCGTGAACGGATTGTAAACTCGAGAAATTCCTGTTGCATATGAAAGCAGTAGCTCGCCCGATTACAATGGTATGTGTATTTTTGCCCTAGGCCATAGTCGTTATTGGTTTCGAGTATCAGACTTGCGAAAATTTTGATGGTTTCTCATCCATTCCTTAATTTCAAACTCCCATATCTCGCGAACGGATCGACGAACTCGAGAAATTCCGGTTGCATCTGGAAGTAGAAACTCTCCCGATTACAACGGTATGTGTATTTTTGCCCTAGGCCACAGTAGTTATTGGTTTCGAGTATCAGACTTGCGAAAATTTTGATGGTTTCTCAACCATTCCTTGACTTCAAACTCCCATATCTCGCGAACGGATTGACGAATTCGAGAAATTCCTGTTGCATCTGACAGCAGAAACTCTCCCGATTACAACGGTATGTGTATCTTTCCCCTAGGCCATTATAGTTATTGGATTCGAGTACCAGACTTGCGAAAATTTTGATGGTTTCTCAACCATTCCTTAACTTCAAACTCACATATCTCGCGAACGGATTGACCAACTCGAGAAATTCCTATTGCATCTGACAGCAGAATCTCGCCCGATTACCACGGTATGTGTATTTTTCCCCTAGGCCATTGTAGTTATTGGTTTCCAGTATCAGACTTGCGGAAATTGTATTGGTTTCTCAACCATTCCTTAAATTCAAACTCCCATATCTCGCGAACGGATTGACGAACTCGGGAAATTCCTGTTGTATCTGACAGCAGAAACTCGCCCAATTACAACGGTATGTGTATTTTTGCCCTAGGCCATAGTAGTTATTGGTTTCGGGTATCAGGCTTGCGAAAATTGTGATGGTTTCTAAACCATTCCTTAAATTCAAACTCCCATATCTCGCGAACGGATTGACGAACTCGAGAAATTCCTGTTGCATCTGAAAGCAGGAACTCGCCCGATTACAATGGTATGTGTATTTTTGCCCTAGGCCACAATAGTTATTGGTTTCGAGTACCAGACTTGCGAAGATTTTGTTGGTTTCTCAACCATTCCTTAACTTCAAACTCCCATATCTCGTGAACGGATTGTAAACTCGAGAAATTCCTGTTGCATATGAAAGCAGTAGCTCGCCCGATTACAATGGTATGTGTATTTTTGCCCTAGGCCATAGTCGTTATTGATTTCGAGTATCAGACTTGCGAAAATTTTGATGGTTTCTCAACCATTCCTTAATTTCAAACTCCCATATCTCGCGAACGGATCGACGAACTCGAGAAATTCCGGTTGCATCTGGAAGTAGAAACTCTCCCGATTACAACGGTATGTGTATTTTTGCCCTAGGCCACAGTAGTTATTGGTTTCGGGTATCAGACTTGCGAAAATTTTGATGGTTTCTCAACCATTCCTTAACTTCAAACTCCCATATCTCGCGAACGGATTGACGAACTCGGGAAATTCCTGTTGTATCTGACAGCAGAAACTCGCCCGATTACAACGGTATGCTTATTTTTGCCCTAGGCCATAGTAGTTATTGGTTTCGAGTATCAGTCTTGCGAAATTTTGATGGTTTCTCAACCATTCCTTGACTTCAAACTCCCATATCTCGCGAACGGATTGACGAACTCGAGAAATTCCTGTTGCATCTGACAGCAGAATCTCGCCCGATTACAACGGTATGTGTATTTTTGCCCTAGGCCATAGTATTTATTGGTTTCGAGTATCAGACTTGCGAAATTTTGATGGTTTCTCAACCATTCCTTAACTTCAAATTCCCATATCTCCCGAACGGATTGACGAACTCGAGAAATTCCTGTTGCATCTGAAAGCAGAAACTCTCCCGATTACAACAGTATGTGTATTTTTCTCCTTGGCCATTATAGTTATTGGTTTCGAGTACCAGACTTGCGAAAATTGTGATGGTTTCTAAACCATTCCTTAAATTCAAACTCCCATATCTCGCGAACGGATTGACGAACTCGAGAAATTCCTGTTGCATCTGAAAGCAGGAACTCGCCCGATTACAATGGTATGTGTATTTTTGCCCTAGGCCACAATAGTTATTGGTTTCGAGTACCAGACTTGCGAAGATTTTGTTGGTTTCTCAACCATTCCTTAACTTCAAACTCCCATATCTCGTGAACGGATTGTAAACTCGAGAAATTCCTGTTGCATATGAAAGCAGTAGCTCGCCCGATTACAATGGTATGTGTATTTTTGCCCTAGGCCATAGTCGTTATTGATTTCGAGTATCAGACTTGCGAAAATTTTGATGGTTTCTCAACCATTCCTTAATTTCAAACTCCCATATCTCGCGAACGGATCGACGAACTCGAGAAATTCCGGTTGCATCTGGAAGTAGAAACTCTCCCGATTACAACGGTATGTGTATTTTTGCCCTAGGCCACAGTAGTTATTGGTTTCGGGTATCAGACTTGCGAAAATTTTGATGGTTTCTCAACCATTCCTTAACTTCAAACTCCCATATCTCGCGAACGGATTGACGAACTCGGGAAATTCCTGTTGTATCTGACAGCAGAAACTCGCCCGATTACAACGGTATGCTTATTTTTGCCCTAGGCCATAGTAGTTATTGGTTTCGAGTATCAGTCTTGCGAAATTTTGATGGTTTCTCAACCATTCCTTGACTTCAAACTCCCATATCTCGCGAACGGATTGACGAACTCGAGAAATTCCTGTTGCATCTGACAGCAGAATCTCGCCCGATTACAACGGTATGTGTATTTTTGCCCTAGGCCATAGTATTTATTGGTTTCGAGTATCAGACTTGCGAAATTTTGATGGTTTCTCAACCATTCCTTAACTTCAAATTCCCATATCTCCCGAACGGATTGACGAACTCGAGAAATTCCTGTTGCATCTGAAAGCAGAAACTCTCCCGATTACAACAGTATGTGTATTTTTCTCCTTGGCCATTATAGTTATTGGTTTCGAGTACCAGACTTGCGAAAATTTTGATGGTTTCTCAACCATTCCTTAACTTCATACTCCCATATCTCGCGAACGGATTGACCAACTCGGGAAATTCCTGTTGCATCTGAAAGCAGAAACTCGCCCGATTACCACGGTATGTGTACTTTTCCCCTAGGCCATTCCAGTTACTGGTTTCGAGTATCAGACATGCGAAAATTTTGATGGTTGCTCAACCATTCCTTAACTTCAAACTCCCATATCTCGCGAACGGATTGACCAACTCGAGAAATTCCTGTTGCATCTGAAAGCAGAAACTCGCCCGATTACCACGGTATGTGTATTTTTGCCCTAGGCCATAGTAGTTATTGGTTTCGAGTATCAGTCTTGCGAAATTTTGATCGTTTTTCAACCATTCCTTGACTTCAAACTCCCATATCTCGCGAACGGATCGACGAACTCGCGAAATTCCGGTTGCAACTGGAAGTAGAAACTCACCCGATTACAACGGTATGTGTATTTTTCCCCTAGGCCACAGTAGTTATTGGTTTCGAGTACCAGACGAGCGAAAATTTTGATGGTTTCTCAACCATTCCTTAACTTCAAACTCCCATATCTCGCGAACGGATTGACGAACTCGAGAAATTCCTGCTGCATATGAAAGCAGTAGCTCGCCCGATTACAATGGTGTGTGTATTTTTGCCCCAGGCCATAGTAGTTACTGTTTTCGAGTACCAGACTTGCAGAAATGTTGTTGGTTTCTCAACCATTCCTTAACATCAAATTCCCATATCTCGCGAACGGATCGACGAACTCGAGAAATTCCGGTTGCATCTGGAAGTAGAAACTCTCCCGATTACAACGGTATGTGTATTTTTCCCCCAAGCCTTTGTAGTTATTGGTTTCGAGTATCAGACTTGCGAAAATTGTGATGGTTTCTGAACCATTCCTTAACTTCAAACTCCCATATCTCCCGAACGGATCGACGAACTCGAGAAATTCCGGTTGCATCTGGAAGTAGAAACACTCCCGATTACAACGGTATGTGTATTTTTCCCCTAAGCCTTTGTAGTTATTGGTTTCGAGTATCAGACTTGCGAAAATTGTGATGGTTTCTGAACCATTCCTTAACTTCAAACTCCCATATCTCGCGAACGGATTGCCGAATCCGAGGAATTCCTGTGGCAGCTGGAAGTAGAAACACTCCCGATTACAACGGTATGTGTATTTTTCCCCTAGGCCATTATAGTTATTGGATTCGAGTATCAGACTTGCGAAATTTTGATGGTTTCTCAACCATTCCTTAACTTCAAACACCCATATCTCGCGAACGGATTGACGAACTCGAGAAATTCCTGTTGCATCTGGAAGTAGAAACTCTCCCGATTACAACGGTATGTGTATTTTTGCCCTAGGCCACAGTAGTTATTGGTTTCGAGTATCAGACTTGCGAAAATTTTGATGGTTTCTCAACCATTCCTTAACTTCAAACTCCCATATCTCGCGAACGGATTGCCGAATCCGAAGAATTCCTGTTGCAGCTGGAAGTAGAAACTCTTCCGATTACAACCGTTTGTGTATTTTTCCCCTAGGCCATTGTAGTTATTGGTTTCCAGTATCAGACTTGCGGAAATTGTATTGGTTTCTCAACCATTCCTTAAATTCAAACTCCCATATCTCGCGAACGGTTTGACGAACTCGGGAAATTCCTGTTGTATCTGACAGCAGAAACTCGCCCGATTACAATGGTATGTGTATTTTTGCCCTAGGCCACAATAGTTATTGGTTTCGAGTACCAGACTTGCGAAGATTTTGTTGGTTTCTCAACCATTCCTTGACTTCAAACTCCCATATCTCGTGAACGGATTGTAAACTCGAGAAATTCCTGTTGCATATGAAAGCAGTAGCTCGCCCGATTACAATGGTATGTGTATTTTTGCCCTAGGCCATAGTCGTTATTGATTTCGAGTATCAGACTTGCGAAAATTTTGATGGTTTCTCAACCATTCCTTAATTTCAAACTCCCATATCTCGCGAACGGATCGACGAACTCGAGAAATTCCGGTTGCATCTGGAAGTAGAAACTCTCCCGATTACAACGGTATGTGTATTTTTGCCCTAGGCCACAGTAGTTATTGGTTTCGAGTATCAGACTTGCGAAAATTTTGATGGTTTCTCAACCATTCCTTAACTTCAAACTCCCATATCTCGCGAACGGATTGACGAACTCGGGAAATTCCTATTGTATCTGACAGCAGAAACTCGCCCGATTACAACGGTATGTGTATTTTTGCCCTAGGCCATAGTAGTTATTGGTTTCGAGTATCAGTCTTGCGAAATTTTGATGGTTTCTCAACCATTCCTTGACTTCAAACTCCCATATCTCGCGAACGGATTGACGAACTCGAGAAATTCCTGTTGCATCTGACAGCAGAATCTCGCCCGATTACAACGGTATGTGTATTTTTGCCCTAGGCCATAGTATTTATTGGTTTCGAGTATCAGACTTGCGAAATTTTGATGGTTTCTCAACCATTCCTTAACTTCAAATTCCCATATCTCCCGAACGGATAGACGAACTCGAGAAATTCCTGTTGCATCTGAAAGCAGAAACTCTCCCGATTACAACAGTATGTGTATTTTTCTCCTTGGCCATTATAGTTATTGGTTTCGAGTACCAGACTTGCGAAAATTTTGATGGTTTCTCAACCATTCCTTAACTTCATACTCCCATATCTCGCGAACGGATTGACCAACTCGGGAAATTCCTGTTGCATCTGAAAGCAGAAACTCGCCCGATTACCACGGTATGTGTACTTTTCCCCTAGGCCATTCCAGTTACTGGTTTCGAGTATCAGACATGCGAAAATTTTGATGGTTGCTCAACCATTCCTTAACTTCAAACTCCCATATCTCGCGAACGGATTGACCAACTCGAGAAATTCCTGTTGCATCTGAAAGCAGAAACTCGCCCGATTACCACGGTATGTGTATTTTTGCCCTAGGCCATAGTAGTTATTGGTTTCGAGTATCAGTCTTGCGAAATTTTGATCGTTTCTCAACCATTCCTTGACTTCAAACTCCCATATCTCGCGAACGGATTGACGAACTCGAGAAATTCCTGTTGCATCTGACAGCAGAATCTCGCCCGATTACCACGGTATGTGTATTTTTGACCTAGGCCATAGTAGTTATTGGTTTCGAGTATCAGACTTGCGAAATTTTGATGGTTTCTTAACCATTCCTTAACTTCAAATTCCCATATCTCGCGAACGGATTGACGAACTCGAGAAATTCCTGTTGCATCTGAAAGCAGAAACTCTCCCGATTACAACGGTATGTGTATTTTTCCCCTAGGCCATTATAGTTATTGGATTCGAGTACCAGACTTGCGAAAATTTTGATGGTTTCTCAACCATTCCTTAACTTCAAACTCACATATCTCGCGAACGGATTGACCAACTCGAGAAATTCCTATTGCATCTGACAGCAGAATCTCGCCCGATTACCACGGTATGTGTATTTTTGCCCTAGGCCATAGTAGTTATTGGTTTCGAGTATCAGGCTTGCGAAATTTTGATGGTTTCTTAACCATTCCTTAACTTCAAATTCCCATATCTCGCGAACGGATTGACGAACTCGAGAAATTCCTGTTGCATCTGAAAGCAGAAACTCTCCCGATTACAACGGTATGTGTACTTTTCCCCTAGGCCATTATAGTTATTGGATTCGAGTATCAGACTTGCGAAATTTTGATGGTTTTTCAACCATTCCTTAACTTCAAACACCCATATCTCGCGAACGGATTGACGAACTCGAGAAATTCCTGTTGCATCTGGAAGTAGAAACTCTCCCGATTACAACGGTATGTGTATTTTTGCCCTAGGCCACAGTAGTTATTGGTTTCGAGTATCAGACTTGCGAAAATTTTGATGGTTTCTCAACCATTCCTTAACTTCAAACTCCCATACCTCGCGAACGGATTGCCGAATCCGAGGAATTCCTGTTGCAGCTGGAAGTAGAAACTCTCCCGATTACAACGGTATGTGTATTTTTCCCCTATGCCTTTGTAGTTATTGGTTTCGAGTATCAGACTTGCGAAAATTTTGATGGTTCGTCAACCATTCCTTAACTTCAAACTCCCAGATCTCGGGAACGGATTGACGAACTCGAGAAATTCCTGTTACATCTGAAAGTAGAATCTCGCCCGATTACAAAGGTATGGGTATTTTTCCCCTAGGCCTTTGTAGTTATTGATTTCGAGTATCAGACTTGCGAAAATTTTGATGGTTTCTCAACCATTCCTTAATTTCAAACTCCCATATCTCGCGAACGGATCGACGAACTCGCGAAATTCCGGTTGCAACTGGAAGTAGAAACTCACCCGATTACAACGGTATGTGTATTTTTCCCCTAGGCCACAGTAGTTATTGGTTTCGAGTACCAGACGAGCGAAAATTTTGATGGTTTCTCAACCATTCCTTAACTTCAAACTCCCATATCTCGCGAACGGATTGTCGAACTCGAGAAATTCCTGTTGCATCTGACAGCAGAATCTCGCCCGATTACAATGGAATGTGTATTTTTGCCCTAGGCCATAGTAGTTACTGTTTTCGAGTACCAGACTTGCAAAAATGTTGATGGTTTCTCAACCATTCCTTAACTTCAAACTCCCATATCTCGCGAACGGATTGACCAACTCGAGAAATTCCTGTTGCATCTGAAAGCAGAAACTCGCCCGATTACCACGGTAAGTGTATTTATGCCCTAGGCCATAGTAGTTATTGGTTTCGAGTATCAGACTTGCGAAAATTTTGATGGTTTCTCAACCATTCCTTAACTTCAAACTCCCATATCTCGCGAACGGATTGACCAACTCGAGAAATTCCTGTTGCGTCTGAAAGCAGAAACACGCCCGATTACAATGGTATGTGTATTTTTGCCCTAGGCCATAGTAGTTATTGGTTTCGAGTATCAGACTTGCGAAAATTTTGATGGTTCGTCAACCATTCCTTAACTTCAAACTCCCAGATCTCGGGAACGGATTGACGAACTCGAGAAATTCCTGTTGCATCTGAAAGTAGAATCTCGCCCGATTACAAAGGTATGGGTATTTTTCCCCTAGGCCTTTGTAGTTATTGATTTCGAGTATCAGACTTGCGAAAATTTTGATGGTTTCTCAACCATTCCTTAATTTCAAACTCCCATATCTCGCGAACGGATCGACGAACTCGAGAAATTCCGGTTGCATCTGGAAGTAGAAACTCTCCCGATTACAACGGTATGTGTATTTTTCCCCTAAGCGTTTGTAGTTATTGGTTTCGAGTATCAGACTTGCGAAAATTTTGATGGTTTATCAACCATTCCTTAACTTCAAACTCCCATATCTCGCGAACGGATTGACGAACTCGAGAAATTCCTGTTGCATCTGACAGCAGTAGCTCGCCCGATTACAACGGTATGTGTATTTTTGCCGTAGGCCACAGTAGTTATTTGTTTCGAGTATCAGACTTGCGAAAATTTGGTTGGTTTCTCAACCATTCCTTAACTTCAACCTCCCATATCTCGCGAACGGATCGACGAACTCGAGAAATTCCGGTTGCATCTGGAAGTAGAAACTCTCCCGATTACAACGGTATGTGTATTTTTTCCCTAAGCCTTTGTAGTTATTGGTTTCGAGTATCAGACTTGCGAAAATTGTGATGGTTTCTCAACCATTCCTTAACTTCAAACTCCCATATCTCGCGAACGGATTGACGAACTCGGGAAATTCCTGTTGCATCTGAAAGCAGAAACACGCCCGATTACAACGGTATGTGTATTTTTGCCGTAGGCCACAGTAGTTATTTGTTTCGAGTATCAGACTTGCGAAAATTTGGTTGGTTTCTCAACCATTCCTTAACTTCAAACTCCCATATCTCGCGAACGGATCGACGAACTCGAGAAATTCCGGTTGCATCTGGAAGTAGAAACTCTCCCGATTACAACGGTATGTGTATTTTTCCCCTAAGCCTTTGTAGTTATTGGTTTCGAGTATCAGACATGCGAAAATTGTGATGGTTTCTCAACCATTCCTTAACTTCAAACTCCCATATCTCCCGAACGGATCGACGAACTCGAGAAATTCCGGTTGCATCTGGAAGTAGAAACTCTCCCGATTACCACGGTATGTGTACTTTTCCCCTATGCCTTTGTAGTTATTGGTTTCGAGTATCAGACTTGCGAAAATTTTGATGGTTCGTCAACCATTCCTTAACTTCAAACTCCCAGATCTCGGGAACGGATTGACGAACTCGAGAAATTCCTGTTGCATCTGAAAGTAGAATCTCGCCCGATTACAAAGGTATGGGTATTTTTCCCCTAGGCCTTTGTAGTTATTGATTTCGAGTATCAGACTTGCGAAAATTTTGATGGTTTCTCAACCACTCCTTAACTTCAAACTCCCATATCTCCCGAACGGATCGACGAACTCGAGAAATTCCGGTTGCATCTGGAAGTAGAAACACTCCCGATTACAACGGTATGTGTATTTTTCCCCTAAGCCTTTGTAGTTATTGGTTTCGAGTATCAGACTTGCGAAAATTGTGATGGTTTCTCAACCATTCCTTAACTTCAAACTCCCATATCTCGCGAACGGATCGACGAACTCGAGAAATTCCTGTTGCATCTGGAAGTAGAAACTCTCCCGATTACAACGGTAGGTGTATTTTTGCCCTAGGCCACAGTAGTTATTGGTTTCGAGTATCAGACTTGCGAAAATTTTGATGGTTTCTCAACCATTCCTTAACTTCAAACTCCCATATCTCGCGAACGGATTGCCGAATCCGAAAAATTCCTGTTGCATCTGGAAGTAGAAACTCTCCCGATTACAACGGTATTTGTATTTTCCCCCTATGCCTTTGTAGTTATTGGTTTCGAGTATCAGACGAGCGAAAATTTTGATGGTTTCTCAACCATTCCTTAACTTCAAACTCCCATATCTCGCGAACGGATTGACGAACTCGAGGAATTCCTGTTGCATCTGAAAGCAGGAACTCGCCCGATTACAATGGTATGTGTATTTTTGCCCTAGGCCACAGTAGTTATTGGTTTCGAGTACCAGACTTGCGAAGATTTTGTTGGTTTCTCAACCATTCCTTAACTTCAAACTCCCATATCTCGCGAACGGATTGTCGAACTCGAGAAATTCCTGTTGCATCTGACAGCAGAATCTCGCCCGATTACAACGGTATGTGTATTTTTGCCCTAGGCCATAGTATTTATTGGTTTCGAGTATCAGACTTGCGAAATTTTGATGGTTTCTCAACCATTCCTTAATTTCAAATTCCCATATCTCGCGAACGGATTGACGAACTCGAGAAATTCCTGTTGCATCTGAAAGCAGAAACTCTCCCGATTACAACAGTATGTGTATTTTTCTCCTTGGCCATTATAGTTGTTGGTTTCGAGTACCAGACTTGCGAAAATTTTGATGGTTTCTCAACCATTCCTTAACTTCATACTCCCATATCTCGCGAACGGATTGACCAACTCGGGAAATTCCTGTTGCATCTGAAAGCAGAAACTCGCCCGATTACCACGGTATGTGTACTTTTCCCCTAGGCCATTCCAGTTACTGGTTTCGAGTATCAGACATGCGAAAATTTTGATGGTTGCTCAACCATTCCTTAACTTCAAACTCCCATATCTCGCGAACGGATTGACCAACTCGAGAAATTCCTGTTGCATCTGAAAGCAGAAACTCGCCCGATTACCACGGTATGTGTATTTTTGCCCTAGGCCATAGTAGTTATTGGTTTCGAGTATCAGTCTTGCGTAATTTTGATCGTTTCTCAACCATTCCTTGACTTCAAACTCCCATATCTCGCGAACGGATTGACGAACTCGAGAAATTCCTGTTGCATCTGACAGCAGAATCTCGCCCGATTACCACGGTATGTGTATTTTTGCCCTAGGCCATAGTAGTTATTGGTTTCGAGTATCAGACTTGCGAAATTTTGATGGTTTCTTAACCATTCCTTAACTTCAAATTCCCATATCTCGCGAACAGATTGACGAACTCGAGAAATTCCTGTTTCATCTGAAAGCAGAAACTCTCCCGATTACAACGGTATGTGCATTTTTCCCCTAGGCCATTATAGTAATTGGTTTCGAGTACCAGACTTGCGAAAATTTTGATGGTTTCTCAACCATTCCTTAACTTCAAACTCCCATATCTCGCGAACGGATTGACCAACTCGAGAAATTCCTATTGCATCTGACAGCAGAAGCTCGCCCGATTACAACGGTATGTGTATTTTTGCCCTAGGCCATAGTAGTTATTGATTTCGAGTATCAGACTTGCGAAATTTTGATGGTTTCTCAACCATTCCTTAACTTCAAACTCCCATATCTCGCGAACGGATTGACGAACTCGAGAAATTCCTGTTGCATCTGGAAGTAGAAACTCTCCCGATTACAACGGTATGTGTATTTTTGCCCTAGGCCACAGTAGTTATTGGTTTCGAGTATCAGACTTGCGAAAATTTTGATGGTTTCTCAACCATTCCTTAACTTCAAACTCCCATATCTCGCGAACGGATTGCCGATTCCGAAGAATTCCTGTTGCAGCTGGAAGTAGAAACTCTCCCGATTACAACGGTATGTGTATTTTTCCCCTATGCCTTTGTAGTTATTGGTTTCGAGTATCAGACTTGCGAAGATTTTGTTGGTTTCTCAACCATTCCTTAACTTCAAACTCCCATATCTCGCGAACGGATTGTCGAACTCGAGAAATTCCTGTTGCATCTGACAGCAGAATCTCGCCCGATTACAACGGAATGTGTATTTTTGCCCCAGGCCATAGTAGTTACTGTTTTCGAGTACCAGACTTGCAAAAATGTTGTTGGTTTCTCAACCATTCCTTAACATCAAACTCCCATATCTCGCGAACGGATCGACGAACTCGAGAAATTCCGGTTGCATCTGGAAGTAGAAACTCTCCCGATTACAACGGTATGTGTATTTTTCCCCTAAGCCTTTGTAGTTATTGGTTTCGAGTATCAGACTTGCGAAAATTGTGATGGTTTCTCAACCATTCCTTAACTTCAAACTCCCATATCTCGCGAACGGATTGCCGATTCCGAAGAATTCCTGTTGCAGCTGGAAGTAGAAACTCTCCCGATTACAACGGTATGTGTATTTTTCCCCTATGCCTTTGTAGTTATTGGTTTCGAGTATCAGACTTGCGAAGATTTTGTTGGTTTCTCAACCATTCCTTAACTTCAAACTCCCATATCTCGCGAACGGATTGACCAACTCGAGAAATTCCTGTTGCGTCTGAAAGCAGAAACTCGCCCGATTACCACGGTATGTGTATTTTTGCCCTAGGCCATAGTAGTTATTGGTTTCGAGTATCAGTCTTGCGAAATTTTGATGGTTTCTCAACCGTTCCTTGACTTCAAACTCCCATATCTCGCGAACGGATTGACGAACTCGAGAAATTCCTGTTGCATCTGACAGCAGAATCTCGCCCGATTACAACGGTATGTGTATTTTTGCCCTAGGCCATTGTATTTATTGGTTTCGAGAATCAGAGTTGCGAAATTTTGATGGTTTCTCAACCATTCCTTAACTTCAAATTCCCATATCTCGCGAACGGATTGACGAACTCGAGAAATTCGTGTTGCATCTGAAAGCAGAAACTCTCCCGATTACAACAGTATGTGTATTTTTCTCCTTGGCCATTATAGTTATTGGTTTCGAGTACCAGACTTGCGAAAATTTTGATGGTTTCTCAACCATTCCTTAACTTCATACTCCCATATCTCGCGAACGGATTGACCAACTCGGGAAATTCCTGTTGCATCTGAAAGCAGAAACTCGCCCGATTACCACGGTATGTGTACTTTTCCCCCAGGCCATTCCAGTTACAGGTTTCGAGTATCAGACATGCGAAAATTTTGATGGTTGCTCAACCATTCCTTAACTTCAAACTCCCATATCTCGCGAACGGATTGACCAACTCGAGAAATTCCTGTTGCATCTGAAAGCAGAAACTCGCCCGATTACCACGGTATGTGTATTTTTGCCCTAGGCCATAGTAGTTATTGGTTTCGAGTATCCGTCTTGCGAAATTTTGATCGTTTCTCAACCATTCCTTGACTTCAAACTCCCATAACTCGCGAACGGATTGACGAACTCGAGAAATTCCTGTTGCATCTGAAAGCAGAATCTCGCCCGATTACCACGGTATGTGTATTTTTGCCCTAGGCCATAGTAGTTATTGGTTTCGAGTATCAGACTTGCGAAATTTTGATGGTTTCTTAACCATTCCTTAACTTCAAATTCCCATATCTCGCGAACGGATTGACGAACTCGAGAAGTTCCTGTTGCATCTGACAGCAGAAACTCTCCCGATTACAACGGTATGTGTATTTTTGCCCTAGGCCATAGTAGTTATTGGTTTCGAGTATCAGACTTGCGAAGATTTTGTTGGTTTCTTAACCATTCCTTAACTTCAAACTCCCATATCTCGCGAACGGATTGTCGAACTCGAGAAATTCCTGTTGCATCTGACAGCAGAATCTCGCCCGATTACAACGGAATGTGTATTTTTGCCCCAGGCCATAGTAGTTACTGTTTTCGAGTACCAGACTTGCAAAAATGTTGTTGGTTTCTCAACCATTCCTTAACATCAAACTCCCATATCTCGCGAACGGATCGACGAACTCGAGAAATTCCGGTTGCATCTGGAAGTAGAAACTCTCCCGATTACAACGGTATGTGTATTTTTCCCCTAAGCCTTTGTAGTTATTGGTTTCGAGTATCAGACTTGCGAAAATTGTGATGGTTTCTCAACCATTCCTTAACTTCAAACTCCCATATCTCCCGAACGGATCGACGAACTCGAGAAATTCCGGTTGCATCTGGAAGTAGAAACACTCCCGATTACAGCGGTATGTGTATTTTTCCCCTAAGCCTTTGTAGTTATTGGTTTCGAGTATCAGACTTGCGAAAATTGTGATGGTTTCTCAACCATTCCTTAACTTCAAACTCCCATATCTCGCGAACGGATTGACGAACTCGAGAAATTCCTGTTGCATCTGAAAGCAGAAACTCTCCCGATTACAACAGTATGTGTATTTTTCTCCTTGGCCATTATAGTTATTGGTTTCGAGTACCAGACTTGCGAAAATTTTGATGGTTTCTCAACCATTCCTTAACTTCATACTCCCATATCTCGCGAACGGATTGACCAGCTCGGGAAATTCCTGTTGCATCTGAAAGCAGAAACTCGCCCGATTACCACGGTATGTGTACTTTTCCCCTAGGCCATTCCAGTTACTGGTTTCGAGTATCAGACATGCGAAAATTTTGATGGTTGCTCAACCATTCCTTAACTTCAAACTCCCATATCTCGCGAACGGATTGACCAACTCGAGAAATTCCTGTTGCATCTGAAAGCAGAAACTCGCCCGATTACCACGGTATGTGTATTTTTGCCCTAGGCCATAGTAGTTATTGGTTTCGAGTATCCGTCTTGCGAAATTTTGATCGTTTCTCAACCATTCCTTGACTTCAAACTCCCATATCTCGCGAACGGATTGACGAACTCGAGAAATTCCTGTTGCATCTGAAAGCAGAATCTCGCCCGATTACCACGGTATGTGTATTTTTGCCCTAGGCCATAGTAGTTATTGGTTTCGAGTATCAGACTTGCGAAATTTTTATGGTTTCTTAACCATTCCTTAACTTCAAATTCCCATATCTCGCGAACGGATTGGCGAACTCGAGAAGTTCCTGTTGCATCTGAAAGCAGAAACTCTCCCGATTACAACGGTATGTGTATTTTTGCCCTAGGCCATAGTAGTTATTGGTTTCGAGTATCAGACTTGCGAAGATTTTGTTGGTTTCTCAACCATTCCTTAACTTCAAACTCCCATATCTCGCGAACGGATTGTCGAACTCGAGAAATTCCTGTTGAATCTGACAGCAGAATCTCGCCCGATTACAACGGAATGTGTATTTTTGCCCCAGGCCATAGTAGTTACTGTTTTCGAGTACCAGACTTGCAAAAATGTTGTTGGTTTCTCAACCATTCCTTAACATCAAACTCCCATATCTCGCGAACGGATCGACGAACTCGAGAAATTCCGGTTGCATCTGGAAGTAGAAACTCTCCCGATTACAACGGTATGTGTATTTTTCCCCTAAGCCTTTGTAGTTATTGGTTTCGAGTATCAGACTTGCGAAAATTGTGATGGTTTCTCAACCATTCCTTAACTTCAAACTCCCATATCTCCCGAACGGATCGACGAACTCGAGAAATTCCGGTTGCATCTGAAAGCAGGAACTCGCCCGATTACAATGGTATGTGTATTTTTGCCCTAGGCCACAGTAGTTATTGGTTTCGAGTATCAGACTTGCGAAAATTTTGATGGTGTCTCAACCATTCCTTAACTTCAAACTCCCATATCTCGCGAACGGATTGCCGAATCCGAAAAATTCCTGTTGAATCTGGAAGTAGAAACTCTCCCGATTACAACGGTATGTGTATTTTTCCCCTATGCCTTCGTAGTTATTGGTTTCGAGTATCAGTCTTGCGAAATTTTGATGGTTTCTCAACCATTCCTTGACTTCAATCTCCCATATCTCGCGAACGGATTGACGAACTCGAGAAATTCCTATTGCATCTGACAGCAGAATCTCGCCCGATTACAACGGTATGTGTATTTTTGCCCTAGGCCATTGTATTTATTGGTTTCGAGTATCAGAGTTGCGAAATTTTGATGGTTTCTCAACCATTCCTTAACTTCAAATTCCCATATCTCGCGAACGGATTGACGAACTCGAGAAATTCCTGTTGCATCTGAAAGCAGAAACTCTCCCGATTACAACAGTATGTGTATTTTTCTCCTTGGCCATTATATTTATTGGTTTCGAGTACCAGACTTGCGAAAATTTTGATGGTTTCTCAACCATTCCTTAACTTCATACTCCCATATCTCGCGAACGGATTGACCAACTCGGGAAATTCCTGTTGCATCTGAAAGCAGAAACTCTCCCGATTACCACGGTATGTGTACTTTTCCCCTAGGCCATTCCAGTTACTGGTTTCGAGTGTCAGACGTGCGAAAATTTTGATGGTTGCTCAACCATTCCTTAACTTCAAACTCCCATATCTCGCGAACGGATTGACCAACTCGAGAAATTCCTGTTGCATCTGAAAGCAGAAACTCGCCCGATTACCACGGTATGTGTATTTTTGCCCTAGGCCATAGTAGTTATTGGTTTCGAGTATCCGTCTTGCGAAATTTTGATCGTTTCTCAACCATTCCTTGACTTCAAACTCCCATATCTCGCGAACGGATTGTCGAACTCGAGAAATTTCTGTTGCATCTGACAGCAGAATCGCGCCCGATTACAACGGTATGTGTATTTTTCCCCTAAGCCTTTGTAGTTATTGGTTTCGAGTATCAGACATGCGAAAATTGTGATGGTTTCTCAAACATTCCTTAACTTCAAACTCCCATATCTCCCGAGCGGATCGACGAACTCGAGAAATTCCGGTTGCATCTGGAAGTAGAAACTCTCCCGATTACCACGGTATGTGTACTTTTCCCCTATGCCTTTGTAGTTATTGGTTTCGAGTATCAGACTTGCGAAAATTTTGATGGTTCGTCAACCATTCCTTAACTTCAAACTCCCAGATCTCGGGAACGGATTGACGAACTCCAGAAATTCCTGTTGCATCTGAAAGTAGAATCTCGCCCGATTACAAAGGTATGGGTATTTTTCCCCTAGGCCTTTGTAGTTATTGATTTCGAGTATCAGACTTGCGAAAATTTTGATGGTTTCTCAACCATTCCTTAACTTCAAACTCCCATATCTCCCGAACGGATCGACGAACTCGAGAAATTCCGGTTGCATCTGGAAGTAGAAACACTCCCGATTACAACGGTATGTGTATTTTTCCCCTAAGCCTTTGTAGTTATTAGTTTCGAGTATCAGACTTGCGAAAATTGTGATGGTTTCTCAAGCATTCCTTAACTTCAAACTCCCATATCTCGCGAACGGATTGACGAACTCGAGAAATTCCTGTTGCATCTGGAAGTAGAAACTCTCCCGATTACAACGGTATGTGTATTTTTGCCCTAGGCCACAGTAGTTATTGGTTTCGAGTATCAGACTTGCGAAAATTTGGATGGTTTCTCAACCATTCCTTAACTTCAAACTCCCATATCTCGCGAACGGATTGCCGAATCCGAATAAATTCCTGTTGCATCTGGAAGTAGAAACACTCCCGATTACAACGGTATGTGTATTTTTCCCCTAAGCCTTTGTAGTTATTGGTTTCGAGCATCAGACTTGCGAAAATTGTGATGGTTTCTCAACCATTCCTTAACTTCAAACTCCCATATCTCGCGAACGAATCGACGAACTCGAGAAATTCCTGTTGCATCTGGAAGTAGAAACTCTCCCGATTACAACGGTATGTGTATTTTTGCCCTAGGCCACAGTAGTTATTGGTTTCGAGTATCAGACTTGCGAAAATTTGGATGGTTTCTCAACCATTCCTTAACTTCAAACTCCCATATCTCGCGAACGGATTGCCGAATCCGAATAAATTCCTGTTGCATCTGGAAGTAGAAACACTCCCGATTACAACGGTATGTGTATTTTTCCCCTAAGCCTTTGTAGTTATTGGTTTCGAGTATCAGACTTGCGAAAATTGTGATGGTTTCTCAACCATTCCTTAACTTCAAACTCCCATATCTCGCGAACGGATCGACGAACTCGAGAAATTCCTGTTGCATCTGAAAGCAGAAACTCGCCCGATTACCACGGTATGTGTATTTTTCCCCTAAGCCTTTGTAGTTATTGGTTTCGAGTATCAGACTTGCGAAAATTGTGATGGTTTCTCAAGCATTCCTTAACTTCAAACTCCCATATCTCGCGAACGGATTGACGAACTCGAGAAATTCCTGTTGCATCTGGAAGTAGAAACTCTCCCGATTACAACGGTATTTGTATTTTCCCCCTATGCCTTTGTAGTTATTGGTTTCGAGTATCAGACGAGCGAAAATTTTGATGGTTTCTCAACCATTCCTTAACTTCAAACTCCCATATCTCGCGAACGGATTGACGAACTCGAGGAATTCCTGTTGCATCTGAAAGCAGGAACTCGCCCGATTACAATGGTATGTGTATTTTTGCCCTAGGCCACAGTAGTTATTGGTTTCGAATACCAGACTTGCGAAGATTTTGTTGGTTTCTCAACCATTCCTTAACTTCAAACTCCCATATCTCGCGAACGGATTGTCGAACTCGAGAAATTCCTGTTGCATCTGACAGCAGAATCTCGCCCGATTACAACGGAATGTGTATTTTTGCCCTAGGCCATAGTAGTTACTGTTTTCGAGTACCAGACTTGCAAAAATGTTGATGGTTTCTCAACCATTCCTTAACTTCAAGCTCCCATATCTCGCGAACGGATTGACCAACTCGAGAAATTCCTGTTGCATCTGAAAGCAGAAACTCGCCCGATTACCACGGTATGTGTATTTTTGCCCTAGGCCATAGTAGTTATTGGTTTCGAGTATCAGACTTGCGAAAATTTTGATGGTTTCTCAACCATTCCTTAACTTCAAACTCCCATATCTCGCGAACGGATTGACCAACTCGAGAAATTCCTGTTGCGTCTGAAAGCAGAAACTCGCCCGATTACCACGGTATGTGTATTTTTGCCCTAGGCCATAGTAGTTATTGGTTTCGAGTATCAGCCTTGCGAAATTTTGATGGTTTCTCAACCATTCCATGACTTCAAACTCCCATATCTCGCGAACGGATTGACGAACTCGAGAAATTCCTGTTGCATCTGACAGCAGAATCTCGCCCGATTACAACGGTATGTGTATTTTTGCCCTAGGCCATAGTATTTATTGGTTTCGAGTATCAGACTTGCGAAATTTTGATGGTTTCTCAACCATTCCTTAATTTCAAATTCCCATATCTCGCGAACGGATTGACGAACTCGAGAAATTCCTGTTGCATCTGAAAGCAGAAACTCTCCCGATTACAACAGTATGTGTATTTTTCTCCTTGGCCATTATAGTTATTGGTTTCGAGTACCAGACTTGCGAAAATTGTGATGGTTTCTCAACCATTCCTTAACTTCAAACTCCCATATCTCGCGAACGGATTGACGGACTCGAGAAATTCCTGTTGCATCTGAAAGCAGGAACTCGCCCGATTACAATGGTATGTGTATTTTTGCCCTAGGCCACAGTAGTTATTGGTTTCGAGTACCAGACTTGCGAAGATTTTGTTGGTTTCTCAACCATTCCTTAACTTCAAACTCCCATATCTCGCGAACGGATTGTCGAACTCGAGAAATTCCTGTTGCATCTGACAGCAGAATCTCGCCCGATTACAACGGAATGTGTATTTTTGCCCTAGGCCATAGTAGTTACTGTTTTCGAGTACCAGACTTGCAAAAATGTTGATGGTTTCTCAACCATTCCTTAACTTCAAACTCCCATATCTCGCGAACGGATTGACCAACTCGAGAAATTCCTGTTGCATCTGAAAGCAGAAACTCGCCCGATTACCACGGTATGTGTATTTTTGCCCTAGGCCATAGTAGTTATTGGTTTCGAGTATCAGACTTGCGAAAATTTTGATGGTTGCTCAACCATTCCTTAACTTCAAACTCCCATATCTCGCGAACGGATTGACCAACTCGAGAAATTCCTGTTGCGTCTGAAAGCAGAAACTCGCCCGATTACCACGGTATGTGTATTTTTGCCCTAGGCCATAGTAGTTATTGGTTTCGAGTATCAGTCTTGCGAAATTTTGATGGTTTCTCAACCATTCCTTGACTTCAAACTCCCATATCTCGCGAACGGATTGACGAACTCGAGAAATTCCTGTTGCATCTGACAGCAGAATCTCGCCCGATTACAACGGTATGTGTATTTTTGCCCTAGGCCATTGTATTTATTGGTTTCGAGTATCAGAGTTGCGAAATATTGATGGTTTCTCGACCATTCCTTAATTTCAAATTCCCATATCTCGCGAACGGATTGACGAACTCGAGAAATTCCTGTTGCATCTGAAAGCAGAAACTCTCCCGATTACAACAGTATGTGTATTTTTCTCCTTGGCCATTATAGTTATTGGTTTCGAGTACCAGACTTGCGAAAATTTTGATGGTTTCTCAACCATTCCTTAACTTCATACTCCCATATCTCGCGAACGGATTGACCAACTCGGGAAATTCCTGTTGCATCTGAAAGCAGAAACTCGCCCGATTACCACGGTATGTGTACTTTTCCCCTAGGCCATTCCAGTTACTGGTTTCGAGTATCAGACATGCGAAAATTTTGATGGTGGCTCAACCATTCCTTAACTTCAAACTCCCATATCTCGCGAACGGATTGACCAACTCGAGAAATTCCTGTTGCATCTGAAAGCAGAAACTCGCCCGATTACCACGGTATGTGTATTTTTGCCCTAGGCCATAGTGGTTATTGGTTTCGAGTATCCGTCTTGCGAAATTTTGATCGTTTCTCAACCATTCCTTGACTTCAAACTCCCATATCTCGCGAACGGATTGACGAACTCGAGAAATTCCTGTTGCATCTGAAAGCAGAATCTCGCCCGATTACCACGGTATGTGTATTTTTGCCCTAGGCCATAGTAGTTATTGGTTTCGAGTATCAGACTTGCGAAATTTTGATGGTTTCTTAACCATTCCTTAACTTCAAATTCCCATATCTCGCGAACGGATTGACGAACTCGAGAAGTTCCTGTTGCATCTGAAAGCAGAAACTCTCCCGATTACAACGGTATGTGTATTTTTGCCCTAGGCCATAGTAGTTATTGGTTTCGAGTATCAGACTTGCGAAGATTTTGTTGGTTTCTCAACCATTCCTTAACTTCAAACTCCCATATCTCGCGAACGGATTGTCGAACTCGAGAAATTCCTGTTGCATCTGACAGCAGAATCTCGCCCGATTACAACGGAATGTGTATTTTTGCCCCAGGCAATAGTAGTTACTGTTTTCGAGTACCAGATTTGCAAAAATGTTGTTGGTTTCTCAACCATTCCTTAACATCAAACTCCCATATCTCGCGAACGGATCGACGAACTCGAGAAATTCCGGTTGCATCTGGAAGTAGAAACTCTCCCGATTACAACGGTATGTGTATTTTTCCCCTAAGCCTTTGTAGTTATTGGTTTCGAGTATCAGACTTGCGAAAATTGTGATGGTTTCTCAACCATTCCTTGACTTCAAACTCCCATATCTCGCGAACGGATTGACGAACTCGAGAAATTCCTGTTGCATCTGAAAGCAGAATCTCGCCCGATTACCACGGTATGTGTATTTTTGCCCTAGGCCATAGTAGTTATTGGTTTCGAGTATCAGACTTGCGAAGATTTTGTTGGTTTCTCAACCATTCCTTAACTTCAAACTCCCATATCTCGCGAACGGATTGTCGAACTCGAGAAATTCCTGTTGCATCTGACAGCAGAATCTCGCCCGATTACAACGGAATGTGTATTTTTGCCCCAGGCCATAGTAGTTACTGTTTTCGAGTACCAGATTTGCAAAAATGTTGTTGGTTTCTCAACCATTCCTTAACATCAAACTCCCATATTTCGCGAACGGATCGACGAACTCGAGAAATTCCGGTTGCATCTGGAAGTAGAAACTCTCCCGATTACAACGGTATGTGTATTTTTCCCCTAAGCCTTTGTAGTTATTGGTTTCGAGTATCAGACTTGCGAAAATTGTGATGGTTTCTCAACCATTCCTTGACTTCAAACTCCCATATCTCGCGAACGGATTGACGAACTCGAGAAATTCCTGTTGCATCTGAAAGCAGAATCTCGCCCGATTACCACGGTATGTGTATTTTTGCCCTAGGCCACAGTAGTTATTGGTTTCGAGTATCAGACTTGCGAAAATTTTGATGGTTTCTCAACCATTCCTTAACTTCAAACTCCCATATCTCGCGAACGGATTGCCGAATCCGAAAAATTCCTATTGCATCTGGAAGTAGAATCTCTCCCGATTACAACGGTATTTGTATTTTCCCCCTATGCCTTTGTAGTTATTGGTTTCGAGTATCAGACGAGCGAAAATTTTGATGGTTTCTCAACCATTCCTTAACTTCAAACTCCCATATCTCGCGAACGGATTGACGAACTCGAGGAATTCCTGTTGCATCTGAAAGCAGGAACTCGCCCGATTACAATGGTATGTGTATTTTTGCCCTAGGCCACAGTAGTTATTGGTTTCGAGTACCAGACTTGCGAAGATTTTGTTGGTTTCTCAACCATTCCTTAACTTCAAACTCCCATATCTCGCGAACGGATTGTCGAACTCCAGAAATTCCTGTTGCATCTGACAGCAGAATCTCGCCCGATTACAACGGAATGTGTATTTTTGCCCTAGGCCATAGTAGTTACTGTTTTCGAGTACCAGACTTGCAAAAATGTTGATGGTTTCTCAACCATTCCTTAACTTCAAACTCCCATATCTCGCGAACGGATTGACCAACTCGAGAAATTCCTGTTGCATCTGAAAGCAGAAACTCGCCCGATTACAACGGTATGTGTATTTTCCCCCTATGCCTTTGTAGTTATTGGTTTCGAGTATCAGACGAGCGAAAATTTTGATGGTTTCTCAACCATTCCTTAACTTCAAACTCCCATATCTCGCGAACGGATTGTCGAACTCGAGAAATTCCTGTTGCATCTGACAGCAGAATCTCGCCCGATTACAACGGAATGTGTATTTTTGCCCCAGGCCATAGTAGTTACTGTTTTCGAGTACCAGATTTGCAAAAATGTTGTTGGTTTCTCAACCATTCCTTAACATCAAACTCCCATATCTCGCGAACGGATCGACGAACTCGAGAAATTCCGGTTGCATCTGGAAGTAGAAACTCTCCCGATTACAACGGTATGTGTATTTTTCCCCTAAGCCTTTGTAGTTATTGGTTTCGAGTATCAGACTTGCGAAAATTGTGATGGTTTCTCAACCATTCCTTGACTTCAAACTCCCATATCTCGCGAACGGATTGACGAACTCGAGAAATTCCTGTTGCATCTGAAAGCAGAATCTCGCCCGATTACCACGGTATGTGTATTTTTGCCCTAGGCCACAGTAGTTATTGGTTTCGAGTATCAGACTTGCGAAAATTTTGATGGTTTCTCAACCATTCCTTAACTTCAAACTCCCATATCTCGCGAACGGATTGCCGAATCCGAAAAATTCCTGTTGCATCTGGAAGTAGAAACTCTCCCGATTACAACGGTATTTGTATTTTCCCCCTATGCCTTTGTAGTTATTGGTTTCGAGTATCAGACGAGCGAAAATTTTGATGGTTTCTCAACCATTCCTTAACTTCAAACTCCCATATCTCGCGAACGGATTGACGAACTCGAGGAATTCCTGTTGCATCTGAAAGCAGGAACTCGCCCGATTACAATGGTATGTGTATTTTTGCCCTAGGCCACAGTAGTTATTGGTTTCGAGTACCAGACTTGCGAAGATTTTGTTGGTTTCTCAACCATTCCTTAACTTCAAACTCCCATATCTCGCGAACGGATTGTCGAACTCGAGAAATTCCTGTTGCATCTGACAGCAGAATCTCGCCCGATTACAACGGAATGTGTATTTTTGCCCTAGGCCATAGTAGTTACTGTTTTCGAGTACCAGACTTGCAAAAATGTTGATGGTTTCTCAACCATTCCTTAACTTCAAACTCCCATATCTCGCGAACGGATTGACCAACTCGAGAAATTCCTGTTGCATCTGAAAGCAGAAACTCGCCCGATTACCACGGTATGTGTATTTTTGCCCTAGGCCATAGTAGTTATTGGTTTCGAGTATCAGACTTGCGAAAATTTTGATGGTTTCTCAACCATTCCTTAACTTCAAACTCCCATATCTCGCGAACGGATTGACCAACTCGAGAAATTCCTGTTGCGTCTGAAAGCAGAAACTCGCCCGATTACCACGGTATGTGTATTTTTGCCCTAGGCCATAGTAGTTATTGGTTTCGAGTATCAGCCTTGCGAAATTTTGATGGTTTCTCAACCATTCCTTGACTTCAAACTCCCATATCTCGCGAACGGATTGACGAACTCGAGAAATTCCTGTTGCATCTGACAGCAGAATCTCGCCCGATTACAACGGTATGTGTATTTTTGCCCTAGGCCATAGTATTTATTGGTTTCGAGTATCAGACTTGCGAAATTTTGATGGTTTCTCAACCATTCCTTAATTTCAAATTCCCATATCTCGCGAACGGATTGACGAACTCGAGAAATTCCTGTTGCATCTGAAAGCAGAAACTCTCCCGATTACAACAGTATGTGTATTTTTCTCCTTGGCCATTATAGTTATTGGTTTCGAGTACCAGACTTGCGAAAATTGTGATGGTTTCTCAACCATTCCTTAACTTCAAACTCCCAAATCTCGCGAACGGATTGACGAACTCGAGAAATTCCTGTTGCATCTGAAAGCAGGAACTCGCCCGATTACAATGGTATGTGTATTTTTGCCCTAGGCCATAGTAGTTACTGTTTTCGAGTACCAGACTTGCAAAAATGTTGATGGTTTCTCAACCATTCCTTAACTTCAAACTCCCATATCTCGCGAACGGATTGACCAACTCGAGAAATTCCTGTTGCATCTGAAAGCAGAAACTCGCCCGATTACCACGGTATGTGTATTTTTGCCCTAGGCCATAGTAGTTATTGGTTTCGAGTATCAGACTTGCGAAGATTTTGTTGGTTTCTCAACCATTCCTTAACTTCAAACTCCCATATCTCGCGAACGGATTGTCGAACTCGAGAAATTCCTGTTGCATATGACAGCAGAATCTCGCCCGATTACAACGGAATGTGTATTTTTGCCCCAGGCCATAGTAGTTACTGTTTTCGAGTACCAGATTTGCAAAAATGTTGTTGGTTTCTCAACCATTCCTTAACATCAAACTCCCATATCTCGCGAACGGATTGACGAACTCGAGATATTCCTGTTGCATCTGAAAGCAGAAACTCTCCCGATTACAACAGTATGTGTATTTTTCTCCTTGGCCATTATAGTTATTGGTTTCGAGTACCAGACTTGCGAAAATTTTGATGGTTTCTCAACCATTCCTTAACTTCATACTCCCATATCTCGCGAACGGATTGACCAACTCGGGAAATTCCTGTTGCATCTGAAAACAGAAACTCGCCCGATTACCACGGTATGTGTACTTTTCCCCTAGGCCATTCCAGTTACTGGTTTCGAGTATCAGACATGCGAAAATTTTGATGGTTGCTCAACCATTCCTTAACTTCAAACTCCCATATCTCGCGAACGGATTGACCAACTCGAGAAATTCCTGTTGCATCTGAAAGCAGAATCTCGCCCGATTACCACGGTATGTGTATTTTTGCCCCAGGCCATAGTAGTTATTGGTTTCGAGTATCAGACTTGCGAAATTTTGATGGTTTCTTAACCATTCCTTAACTTCAAATTCCCATATCTCGCGAACGGATTGACGAACTCGAGAAGTTCCTGTTGCATCTGAAAGCAGAAACTCTCCCGATTACAACGGTATGTGTATTTTTGCCCTAGGCAATAGTAGTTATTGGTTTCGAGTATCAGACTTGCGAAGATTTTGTTGGTTTCTCAACCATTCCTTAACTTCAAACTCCCATATCTCGCGAACGGATTGTCGAACTCGAGAAATTCCTGTTGCATCTGACAGCAGAATCTCGCCCGATTACAACGGAATGTGTATTTTTGCCCCAGGCCATAGTAGTTACTGTTTTCGAGTACCAGACTTGCAAAAATGTTGTTGGTTTCTCAACCATTCCTTAACATCAAACTCCCATATCTCGCGAACGGATCGACGAACTCGAGAAATTCCGGTTGCATCTGGAAGTAGAAACTCTCCCGATTACAACGGTATGTGTATTTTTCCCCTAAGCCTTTGTAGTTATTGGTTTCGAGTATCAGACTTGCGAAAATTGTGATGGTTTCTCAACCATTCCTTAACTTCAAACTCCCATATCTCCCGAACGGATCGACGAACTCGAGAAATTCCGGTTGCATCTGAAAGCAGGAACTCGCCCGATTACCACGGTATGTGTACTTTTCCCCTAGGCCATTCCAGTTACTGGTTTCGAGTATCAGACATGCGAAAATTTTGATGGTTGCTCAACCATTCCTTAACTTCAAACTCCCATATCTCGCGAACGGATTGACCAACTCGAGAAATTCCTGTTGCATCTGAAAGCAGAAACTCGCCCGATTACCACGGTATGTGTATTTTTGCCCTAGGCCATTGTATTTATTGGTTTCGAGTATCAGAGTTGCGAAATTTTGATGGTTTCTCAACCATTCCTTAACTTCAAATTCCCATATCTCGCGAACGGATTGACGAACTCGAGAAATTCCTGTTGCATCTGGAAGCAGAAACTCTCCCGATTACAACAGTATGTGTATTTTTCTCCTTGGCCATTATAGTTATTGGTTTCGAGTACCAGACTTGCGAAAATTTTGATGGTTTCTCAACCATTCCTTAACTTCATACTCCCATATCTCGCGAACGGATTGACCAACTCGGGAAATTCCTGTTGCATCTGAAAGCAGAAACTCGCCCGATTACCACGGTATGTGTACTTTTCCCCTAGGCCATTCCAGTTACTGGTTTCGAGTATCAGACATGCGAAAATTTTGATGGTTGCTCAACCATTCCTTAACTTCAAACTCCCATATCTCGCGAACGGATTGACCAACTCGAGAAATTCCTGTTGCATCTGAAAGCAGAAACTCGCCCGATTACCACGGTATGTGTATTTTTGCCCTAGGCCATAGTAGTTATTGGTTTCGAGTATCCGTCTTGCGAAATTTTGATCGTTTCTCAACCATTCCTTGACTTCAAACTCCCATATCTCGCGAACGGATTGACGAACTCGAGAAATTCCTGTTGCATCTGAAAGCAGAATCTCGCCCGATTACCACGGTATGTGTATTTTTGCCCTAGGCCATAGTAGTTATTGGTTTCGAGTATCAACTTGCGAAATTTTGATGGTTTCTTAACCATTCCTTAACTTCAAATTCCCATATCTCGCGAACGGATTGACGAACTCGAGAAGTTCCTGTTGCATCTGAAAGCAGAAACTCTCCCGATTACAACGGTATGTGTATTTTTGCCCTAGGCCATAGTAGTTATTGGTTTCGAGTATCAGACTTGCGAAGATTTTGTTGGTTTCTCAACCATTCCTTAACTTCAAACTCCCATATCTCGCGAACGGATTGTCGAACTCGAGAAATTCCTGTTGCATCTGACAGCAGAATCTCGCCCGATTACAACGGAATGTGTATTTTTGCCCCAGGCCATAGTAGTTACTGTTTTCGAGTACCAGATTTGCAAAAATGTTGTTGGTTCCTCAACCATTCCTTAACATCAAACTCCCATATCTCGCGAACGGATTGACGAACTCGAGAAATTCCTGTTGCATCTGAAAGCAGAAACTCTCCCGATTACAACAGTATGTGTATTTTTCTCCTTGGCCATTATAGTTATTGGTTTCGAGTACCAGACTTGCGAAAATTTTGATGGTTTCTCAACCATTCCTTAACTTCATACTCCCATATCTCGCGAACGGATTGACCAACTCGGGAAATTCCTGTTGCATCTGAAAGCAGAAACTCGCCCGATTACCACGGTATGTGTACTTTTCCCCTAGGCCATTCCAGTTACTGGTTTCGAGTATCAGACATGCGAAAATTTTGATGGTTGCTCAACCATTCCTTAACTTCAAACTCCCATATCTCGCGAACGGATTGACCAACTCGAGAAATTCCTGTTGCATCTGAAAGCAGAATCTCGCCCGATTACCACGGTATGTGTATTTTTGCCCCAGGCCATAGTAGTTATTGGTTTCGAGTATCAGACTTGCGAAATTTTGATGGTTTCTTAACCATTCCTTAACTTCAAATTCCCATATCTCGCGAACGGATTGACGAACTCGAGAAGTTCCTGTTGCATCTGAAAGCAGAATCTCTCCCGATTACAACGGTATGTGTATTTTTGCCCTAGGCAATAGTAGTTATTGGTTTCGAGTATCAGACTTGCGAAGATTTTGTTGGTTTCTCAACCATTCCTTAACTTCAAACTCCCATATCTCGCGAACGGATTGTCGAACTCGAGAAATTCCTGTTGCATCTGACAGCAGAATCTCGCCCGATTACAACGGAATGTGTATTTTTGCCCCAGGCCATAGTAGTTACTGTTTTCGAGTACCAGACTTGCAAAAATGTTGTTGGTTTCTCAACCATTCCTTAACATCAAACTCCCATATCTCGCGAACGGATCGACGAACTCGAGAAATTCCGGTTGCATCTGGAAGTAGAAACTCTCCCGATTACAACGGTATGTGTATTTTTCCCCTAAGCCTTTGTAGTTATTGGTTTCGAGTATCAGACTTGCGAAAATTATGATGGTTTCTCAACCATTCCTTAACTTCAAACTCCCATATCTCCCGAACGGATCGACGAACTCGAGAAATTCCGGTTGCATCTGAAAGCAGGAACTCGCCCGATTACAATGGTATGTGTATTTTTGCCCTAGGCCACAGTAGTTATTGGTTTCGAGTATCAGACTTGCGAAAATTTTGATGGTGTCTCAACAATTCCTTAACTTCAAACTCCCATATCTCGCGAACGGATTGCCGAATCCGAAAAATTCCTGTTGCATCTGGAAGTAGAAACTCTCCCGATTACAACGGTATGTGTATTTTTCCCCTATGCCTTCGTAGTTATTGGTTTCGAGTATCAGACGAGCGAAAATTTTGATGGTTTCTCAACCATTCCTTAACTTCAAACTCCCATATCTCGCGAAAGGATTGACGAACTCGAGGAATTCCTGTTGCATCTGAAAGCAGGAACTCGCCCGATTACAATGGTATGTGTATTTTTGCCCTAGGCCACAGTAGTTATTGGTTTCGAGTACCAGACTTGCAAAAATGTTGATGGTTTCTCAACCATTCCTTAACTTCAAACTCCCATATCTCTCGAACGGATTGACCAACTCGAGAAATTCCTGTTGCATCTGAAAGCAGAAACTCGCCCGATTACCACGGTATGTGTATTTTTGCCCTAGGCCATAGTAGTTATTTGTTTCGAGTATCAGACTTGCGAAAATTTTGATGGTTTCTCAACCATTCCTTAACTTCAAACTCCCATATCTCGCGAACGGATTGACCAACTCGAGAAATTCCTGTTGCGTCTAAAAGCAGAAACTCGCCCGATTACCACGGTATGTGTATTTTTGCCCTAGGCCATAGTAGTTATTGGTTTCGAGTATCAGTCTTGCGAAATTTTGATGGTTTCTCAACCATTCCTTGACTTCAAACTCCCATATCTCGCGAACGGATTGACGAACTCGAGAAATTCCTGTTGCATCTGACAGCAGAATCTCGCCCGATTACAACGGTATGTGTATTTTTGCCCTAGGCCATAGTATTTATTTGTTTCGAGTATCAGACTTGCGAAATTTTGATGGTTTCTCAACCATTCCTTAATTTCAAATTCCCATATCTCGCGAACGGATTGACGAACTCGAGAAATTCCTGTTGCATCTGAAAGCAGAAACTCTCCCGATTACAACAGTATGTGTATTTTTCTCCTTGGCCATTATAGTTATTGGTTTCGAGTACCAGACTTGCGAAAATTGTGATGGTTTCTCAACCATTCCTTAACTTCAAACTCCCAAATCTCGCGAACGGATTGACGAACTCGAGAAATTCCTGTTGCATCTGAAAGCAGGAACTCGCCCGATTACAATGGTATGTGTATTTTTGCCCTAGGCCACAGTAGTTTTTGGTTTCGAGTACCAGACTTGCGAAGATTTTGTTGGTTTCTCAACCATTCCTTAACTTCAAACTCCCATATCTCGCGAACGGATTGTCGAACTCGAGAAATTCCTGTTGCATCTGACAGCAGAATCTCGCCCGATTACAACGGAATGTGTATTTTTGCCCTAGGCCATAGTAGTTACTGTTTTCGAGTACCAGACTTGCAAAAATGTTGATGGTTTCTCAACCATTCCTTAACTTCAAACTCCCATATCTCGCGATCGGATTGACCAACTCGAGAAATTCCTGTTGCATCTGAAAGCAGAAACTCGCCCGATTACCACGGTATGTGTATTTTTGCCCTAGGCCATAGTAGTTATTGGTTTCGAGTATCAGACTTGCGAAAATTTTGAGGGTTTCTCAACCATTCCTTAACTTCAAACTCCCATATCTCGCGAACGGATTGACCAACTCGAGAAATTCCTGTTGCGTCTGAAAGCAGAAACTCGCCCGATTACCACGGTATGTGTATTTTTGCCCTAGGCCATAGTAGTTATTGGTTTCGAGTATCAGTCTTGCGAAATTTTGATGGTTTCTCAACCATTCCTTGACTTCAAACTCCCATATCTCGCGAACGGATTGACGAACTCGAGAAATTCCTGTTGCATCTGACAGCAGAATCTCGCCCGATTACAACGGTATGTGTATTTTTGCCCTAGGCCATTGTATTTATTGGTTTCGAGTATCAGAGTTGCGAAATTTTGATGGTTTCTCAACCATTCCTTAACTTCAAATTCCCATATCTCGCGAACGGATTGACGAACTCGAGAAATTCCTGTTGCATCTGAAAGCAGAAACTCTCCCGATTACAACAGTATGTGTATTTTTCTCCTTGGCCATTATAGTTATTGGTTTCGAGTACCAGACTTGCGAAAATTTTGATGGTTTCTCAACCATTCCTTAATTTCATACTCCCATATCTCGCGAACGGATTGACCAACTCGGGAAATTCCTGTTGCATCTGAAAGCAGAAACTCGCCCGATTACCACGGTATGTGTACTTTTCCCCTAGGCCATTCCAGTTACTGGTTTCGAGTATCAGACATGCGAAAATTTTGATGGTTGCTCAACCATTCCTTAACTTCAAACTCCCATATCTCGCGAACGGATTGACCAACTCGAGAAATTCCTGTTGCATCTGAAAGCAGAAACTCGCCCGATTATCGCGGTATGTGTACTTTTCCCCTAGGCCATTATAGTTATTGGTTTCGAGTATCAGACATGCGAAAATTGTGATGGTTTCTCAACCATTCCTTAACTTCAAACTCCCATATCTCGCGAACGGATTGACGAACTCGAGAAATTCCTGTAGCATCTGAAAGCAGAAACTCGCCCGATTATCGCGGTATGTGTACTTTTCCCCTAGGCCATTATAGTTATTGGTTTCGAGTATCAGACATGCGAAAATTGTGATGGTTTCTCAACCATTCCTTAACTTCAAATTCCCATATCTCGCGAACGGATTGACGAACTCGAGAAGTTCCTGTTGCATCTGAAAGCAGAAACTCTCCCGATTACAACGGTATGTGTATTTTTCCCCTAGGCCATTATAGTTATTGGTTTCGAGTACCAGACTTGCGAAAATTTTGATGGTTTCTCAACCATGACTTAACTTCAAACTCCCATATCTCGCGAACGGATTGACCAACTCGAGAAATTCCTATTGCATCTGACAGCAGAAGCTCGCCCGATTACAACGGTATGTGTATTTTTGCCCTAGGCCATAGTAGTTATTGGTTTCGAGTATCAGACTTGCGAAATTTTGATGGTTTCTCAACCATTCCTTAACTTCAAATTCCCATATCTCGCGAACGGATTGACGAACTCGAGAAATTCCTGTAGCATCTGAAAGCAGAAACTCGCCCGATTATCGCGGTATGTGTACTTTTCCCCTAGGCCATTATAGTTATTGGTTTCGAGTATCAGACATGCGAAAATTGTGATGGTTTCTCAACCATTCCTTAACTTCAAACTCCCATATCTCGCGAACGGATTGACGAACTCGAGAAATTCCTATTGCATCTGGAAGTAGAAACTCTCCCGATTACAACGGTACGTGCATTTTTGCCCTAGGCCACAGTAGTTATTGGTTTCGAGTATCAGACTTGCGAAAATTTTGATGGTTTCTCAACCATTCCTTAACTTCAAACTCCCATATCTCGCGAACGGATTGCCGAATCCGAAAAATTCCTGTTGCATCTGGAAGTAGAAACACTCCCGATTACAACGGTATGTGTATTTTTCCCCTAAGCCTTTGTAGTTATTGGTTTCGAGTATCAGACTTGCGAAAATTGTGATGGTTTCTCTACCATTCCTTAACTTCAAACTCCCATATCTCGCGAACGGATTGCCGAATCCGAAAAATTCCTGTTGCAGCTGGAAGTAGAAACTCTCCCGATTACAACGGTATGTGTATTTTTCCCCTATGCCTTTGTAGTTATTGGTTTCGAGTATCAGACTTGCGAAAATTTTGATGGTTTCTCAACCATTCCTTAACTTCAAACTCCCATATCTCGCGAACGGATTGCCGAATCCGAAAAATTCCTGTTGCAGCTGGAAGTAGAAACTCTCCCGATTACAACGGTATGTGTATTTTTCCCCTATGCCTTTGTAGTTATTGGTTTCGAGTATCAGACTTGCGAAAATTTTGATGGTTCGTCAACCATTCCTTAACTTCAAACTCCCAGATCTCGGGAACGGATTTACGAACTCGAGAAATTCCTATTGCATCTGACAGCAGAAGCTCGCCCGATTACAACGGTATGTGTATTTTTGCCCTAGGCCATAGTAGTTATTGGTTTCGAGTACCAGACTTGCGAAAATCTTGATGGTTTCTCAACCATTCCTTAACTTCAAACTCCCATATCTCGCGAACAGATTGTCTAACTCGAGAAATTCCTGTTGTATCTGACAGCAGAAACTCGCCCGATTACCGCGTTATGTGTATTTTTGCCCTAGGCCATAGTAGTTACTGGTTTCGAGTATCAGACTTGCGAAAATTTTGATGGTTCGTCAACCATTCCTTAACTTCAAACTCCCAGATCTCGCGAACAGATTGTCTAACTCGAGAAATTCCTGCTGTATCTGACAGCAGAAACTCGCCCGATTACCGCGGTATGTGTATTTTTGCCCTAGGCCATAGTAGTTACTGGTTTCGAGTATCAGACTTGCGAAAATTTTGATGGTTCGTCAACCATTCCTTAACTTCAAACTCCCAGATCTCGGGAACGGATTGACGAACTCGAGAAATTCCTGTTGCATCTGAAAGTAGAATCTCGCCCGATTACAAAGGTATGGGTATTTTTCCCCTAGGCCTTTGTAGTTATTGATTTCGAGTATCAGACTTGCGAAAATTTTGATGGTTTCTCAACCATTCCTTAATTTCAAACTGCCATATCTCGCGAACGGATCGACGAACTCGCGAAATTCCGGTTGCAACTGGAAGTAGAAACTCACCCGATTACAATGGTATGTGTATTTTTCCCCTAGGCCATTATAGTTATTGGTTTCGAGTACCAGACTTGCGAAAATTTTGATGGTTTCTCAACCATTCCTTTAGTTCAAACTCCCATATCTCGCGAACGGATTGACGAACTCGAGAAATTCCTGTTGCATCTGAAAGCAGAAGCTCGCCCGATTACAACGGTATGTGTATTTTTGCCCTAGGCCATAGTAGTTATTGGTTTCGAGTATCAGGCTTGCGAAAATTGTAATGGTTTCTCAACCATTCCTTAACTTCAAACTCCCATATCTCGCGAACGGATTGACGAACTCGAGGAATTCCTGTTGCATCTGAAAGCAGGAACTCGCCCGATTACAATGGTATGTGTATTTTTCCCCTAGGCCATTATAGTTATTGGTTTCGAGTACCAGACTGGCGAAAATTTTGATGGTTTCTCAACCATTCCTTAAGTTCAAACTCCCATATCTCGCGAACGGATTGACGAACTCGAGAAATTCCTGTTGCATCTGAAAGCAGAAGCTCGCCCGATTACCACGGTATGTGTACTTTTACCCTAGGCCATTCCAGTTATTTGTTTCGAATATCAGACTTGCGAAAATTTTGATGGTTGCTCAACCATTCCTTAACTTCAAACTCCCATATCTCGCGAACAGATTGTCTAACTCGAGAAATTCCTGTTGCATCTGACAGCAGAAACTCGCCCGATTACCGCGGTATGTGTATTTTTGCCCTAGGCCATAGTAGTTATTGGTTTCGAGTATCAGGCTTGCGAAAATTGTGATGGTTTCTCAACCATTCGTTAACTTCAAACTCCCATATCTCGCGAACGGATTGACGAACTCGAGAAATTCCTGTTGCATCTGAAAGCAGGAACTCGCCCGATTACAATGGTATGTGTATTTTTGCCCTAGGCCACAGTAGTTATTGGTTTCGAGTACCAGACTTGCGAAAATATTGTTGGTTTCTCAACCATTCCTTAACTTCAAACTCCCATATCTCGCGAACGGATCGACGAACTCGAGATATTCCGGTTGCATCTCGAAGTAGAAACTCTCCCGGTTAGAACGGTATGTGTATTTTTCCCCTAAGCCTTTGTAGTTATTGGTTTCGAGTATCAGACTTGCGAAAATTGTGATGGTTTCTCAACCATTCCTTAACTTCAAACTCCCAGATCTCGCGAACGGATTGACGATCTCGAGAAATTCCTTTTGCATCTGAAAGTAGAATCTCGCCCGATTACAAAGGTATAGGTATTTTTCCCCTAGGACTTTGTGGTTATTGATTTCGAGTATCAGACTTGCGAAAATTTTGATGGTTTCTCAACCATTCCTTAATATCACACTCCCATATCTCGCGAACGGATCGACGAACTCGCGAAATTCCGGTTGCAACTGGAAGTAGAAACTCACCCGATTACAACGGTATGTGTATTTTTCCCCTAGGCCACAGTAGTTATTGATTTCGAATACCAGACTTGCGAAAATTTTGTTGGTTTCTCAACCATTCCTTAACTTCAAACTCCCATATCTCGCGAACGGATCGACGAACTCGAGATATTCCGGTTGCATCTGAAAGTAGAAATTCTTCCGATTAGAACGGTATGTGTATTTTTCCCCTAAGCCTTTGTAGTTATTGGTTTCGAGTATCAGACTTGCGAAAATTGTTATGATTTCTCAACCATTCCTTAACTTCAAACTCCCATATCTCCCGAACGGATCGACGAACTCGAGAAATACCGGTTGCATCTGGAAGTAGAAACTCTCCCGATTACAACGGTATGTGTATTTTTCCCCTATGCCTTTGTAGTTATTGGTTTCGAGTATCAGACTTGCGAAAATTTGGATGGTTCGTCAACCATTCCTTAACTTCAAACTCCCAGATCTCGCGAACGGATTGACGAACTCGAGAAATTCCTGTTGCATCTGAAAGTAGAATCTCGCCCGATTACAAAGGTATGGGTATTTTTCCCCTAGGCCTTTGTAGTTATTGATTTCGAGTATCAGACTTGCGAAAATTGTGATGGTTTCTCAACCATTCCTTTACTTCAAACTCCCATATCTCGCGAACGAAAAGACGAACTAGAGAAATTCCTGTTGCATCTGAAAGTAGAAACTCGCCCCATTACAATGGTGTGTGTACTTTACCCCTAGGCCATTCCAGTTATTGGTTTCGAGTATCACATTTGCGAAAATTTTGATGGTTTCTCAAACATTCCTTAACTTCAAACTCCCATATCTCGCGAACGGATTGACGAACTCGAGAAATTCCGGTTGCTTCTGGAAGTAGAAACTCTCCCGATTACATCGGTATGTGTATTTTTCCCCTAAGCCTTTGTAGTTATTGGTTTCGAGTATCAGACTTGCGAAAATTTTTATGGTTTCTCAACCATTTCTTAACTCCAAACTCCCATATTTCGCGAACGGATTGCCGAATCCGAAAAATTTCTGTTGCATCTGAAAGTAGAAACTCTTCCGATTACAACCGTTTGTGTATTTTTCCCCTAGGCCATTGTAGTTATTGGTTTCCAGTATCAGACTTGCGAAAATTGAGATGGTTTCTCAACCATTCCTTAACTTCAAACTCCCATATCTCGCGAACCGATTGACGAACTCGGGAAATTCCTTTTGCATCTGACAGCAGAAACTCGCCCGATTACAACGGTATGTGTATTTTTGCCCTAGGCCATAGTAGTTATTGGTTTCGAGTATCAGGCTTGCGAAAATTGTGATGGTTTCTCAACCATTCCTTAACTTCAAACTCCCATATCTCGCGAACGGATTGACGAACTCGAGAAATTCCTGTTGCATCTGAAAGCAGGAACTCGCCCGATTACAATGGTATGTTTATTTTTGCCCTAGGCCATAGTAGTTATTGGATTCGAGTATCAGACTTGCGAAAATTTTTATGGTTTCTCAACCATTTCTTAACTCCAAACTCCCATATTTCGCGAACGGATTGCCGAATCCGAAAAATTTCTGTTGCATCTGAAAGTAGAAGCTCACCCGATTACAACGGTATGTGTATTTTTCCCCTAGGCCACAGTAGTTATTGGTTCCGAGTATCAGACTTGCGAAAATTTTGATGGTTTCTCAACCATTCCTTAACTTCAAACTCCCATATCTCGCGAACGGATTGACGAACTCGAGAAATTCCTGTTGCATATGAAAGCAGTATCTCGCCCAATTACAACGCTATGTGTATTTTTGCCCTAGGTCATAGTAGTTATTTGTTTCGAGTATCAGACTTGCGAAAATTGTGATGATTTCTCAACCATTCCTTAACTTCAAACTCCCATATCTCGCGAACGGATTGCCGAATCCGAAAAATTCCTGTTGCATCTGAAAGTAGAATCTCGCCCGATCGCAAAGTATGTGTATTTTTCCCCTAGGACCTTGTAGTTATTGGTTTCGCGTATCAGACTTGCGAAAATTGTGATGGTTTCTCAACCATTCCTTTACTTCAAACTCCCATATCTCGCGAACGAAAAGACGAACTAGAGAAATTCCTGTTGCATCTGAAAGTAGAAACTCGCCCCATTACAATGGTGTGTGTACTTTACCCCTAGGCCATTCCAGTTATTGGTTTCGAGTATCACATTTGCGAAAATTTTGATGGTTTCTCAACCATTCCTTAACTTCAAACTCCCATATCTCGCGAACGGATTGACGAACTCGAGAAATTCCGGTTGCATCTCGAAGTAGAAACTCTCCCGATTACGACGGTATGTGTATTTTTCCCCTAAGCCTTTGTAGTTATTGGTTTCGAGTATCAGGTTTGCGAAAATTTTGTTGGTTTCTCAACCATTCCTTAACTTCAAACTCCCATATCTCGCGAACGGATCGACGAACTCGAGATATTCCGGTTGCATCTCGAAGTAGAAACTCTCCCGATTACAACGGTATGTGTATTTTTCCCCTAAGCCTTTGTAGTTATTGGATTCGAGTATCAGGCTTGCGAAAATTTTGATGGTTTCTCAACCATTCCTTAATTTCAAACTCCCATATCTCGCGAACGGATTGACGAACTCGGGAAATTCCTGCTGCATCTGACAGCAGAAACTCGCCCGATTACAACGGTATGTGTATTTCTGCCCTAGGCCATAGTTGTTACTGGTTTCGAGTATCAGGCTTGCGAAAATTGTGATGGTTTCTCAACCATTCCTTAACTTCAAACTCCCATATCGCGCGAACGGATTGACGAACTCGAGAAATTCCTGTTGCATCTGAAAGCAGAAACACGCCCGATTACAATGGTATGTGTATTTTTGCCCTAGGCCACAGTAGTTATTGGTTTCGAGTACCAGACTTGCGAAAATTTTGTTGGTTTCTCAACCATTCCTTAACTTCAAACTCCCATATCTCGCGAACGGATCGACGAACTCGAGATATTCCGGTTGCATCTCGAAGTAGAAACTCTCCCGATTACAACGGTATGTGTATTTTTCCCCTAAGCCTTTGTAGTTATTGGTTTCGAGTATCAGGCTTGCGAAAATTTTGATGGTTTCTCAACCATTCCTTAATTTCAAACTCCCATATCTCGCGAACGGATTGACGAACTCGGGAAATTCCTGCTGCATCTGACAGCAGAAACTCGCCCGATTACAACGGTATGTGTATTTTTGCCCTAGGCCATAGTTGTTACTGGTTTCGAGTATCAGGCTTGCGAAAATTGTGATGGTTTCTCAACCATTCCTTAACTTCAAACTCCCATATCGCGCGAACGGATTGACGAACTCGAGAAATTCCTGTTGCATCTGAAAGCAGAAACACGCCCGATTACAATGGTATGTGTATTTTTGCCCTAGGCCACAGTAGTTATTGGTTTCGAGTACCAGACTTGCGAAAATTTTGTTGGTTTCTCAACCATTCCTTAACTTCAAACTCCCATATCTCGCGAACGGATCGACGAACTCGAGATATTCCGGTTGCATCTCGAAGTAGAAACCCTCCCGATTACAACGGTATGTGTATTTTTCCCCTAAGCCTTTGTAGTTATTGGTTTCGAGTATCAGGCTTGCGAAAATTTTGATGGTTTCTCAACCATTCCTTAATTTCAAACTCCCATATCTCGCGAACGGATTGACGAACTCGGGAAATTCCTGCTGCATCTGACAGCAGAAACTCGCCCGATTACAACGGTATGTGTATTTTTGCCCTAGGCCATAGTTGTTACTGGTTTCGAGTATCAGGCTTGCGAAAATTGTGATGGTTTCTCAACCATTCCTTAACTTCAAACTCCCATATCGCGCGAACGGATTGACGAACTCGAGAAATTCCTGTTGCATCTGAAAGCAGGAACTCGCCCGATTACAATGGTATGTGTATTTTTGCCCTAGGCCACAGTAGTTATTTGTTTCGAGTACCAGACTTGCGAAAATTTTGTTGGTTTCTCAACCATTCCTTAACTTCAAACTCCCATATCTCGCGAACGGATCGACGAACTCGAGATATTCCGGTTGCATCTCGAAGTAGAAACTCTGCCGATTACAACGGTATGTGTATTTTTCCCCTAAGCCTTTGTAGTTATTGGTTTCGAGTATCAGGTTTGCGAAAATTTTGTTGGTTTCTCAACCATTCCTTAACTTCAAACTCCCATATCTCGCGAACGGATCGACGAACTCGAGAAATTCCGGTAGCATCTGGAAGTAGAAACTCTCCCGATTACAACGGTATGTTTATTTTTCCTCTAGGCCACAGTAGTTATTAGTTTCGAGTATCAGACTTGCGAAAATTTTGATGGTTTCTCAACCATTCCTTAACTTCAAACTCCCATATCTCGGGAACGGATTGACGAACTCGAGAAATTCCTGTTGCATATGAAAGCAGTAGCTCGCCCGATTACAATGGTATTTGTATTTTTCCCTAGGCCATAGTCGTTATTGGTTTCGAGTATCAGACTTGCGAAAATTTTTATGGTTTCTCAACCATTTCTTAACTCCAAACTCCCATATCTCGCGAACGGATTGGCGAATCCGAAAAATTCCTGTTGCATCTGAAAGTAGAAACTCTTCCGATTACAACCGTTTGTGTATTTTTCCCCTAGGCCATTGTAGTTATTGGTTTCCAGCATCAGACTTGCGAAAATTGTGATGGTTTCTCAACCATTCCTTAACTTCAAACTCCCATATCTCGCGAACGGATTGACGAACTCGGGAAATTCCTGTTGCATCTGACAGCAGAAACTCGCCCGATTACAACGGTATGTGTATTTTTGCCCTAGGCCATAGTAGTTATTGGTTTCGAGTATCAGACTTGCGAAAATTGTGATTGTTTCTTAACCATTCTTTAACTTCAAACTCCCATATCTCGCGAACGGATTGCCGAGCTCGCGAAATTCCTGTTCCATCTGAAAGTAGAAGCTCGCCCGATTACAAAGGTATGGGTATTTTTCCCGTAGGCCTTTGTAGTTCTTGATTTCGAGTATCAGACTTGCGAAAATTTTGATGGTTCCTCAACCATTCCTTAACTTCAAACTCCCATATCTCGCGAACGGATCGACGAACTCGAGATATTCCGGTTGCATCTCGAAGTAGAAACTCTCCCGATTACAACGGTATGTGTATTTTTCCCCTAAGCCTTTGTAGTTATTGGTTTCGAGTATCAGGCTTGCGAAAATTTTGATGGTTTCTCAACCATTCCTTAATTTCAAACTCCCATATCTCGCGAACGGATTGACGAACTCGGGAAATTCCTGCTGCATCTGACAGCAGAAACTCGCCCGATTACAACGGTATGTGTATTTTTGCCCTAGGCCATAGTTGTTACTGGTTTCGAGTACCAGGCTTGCGAACATTGTGATGGTTTCTCAACCATTCCTTAACTTCAAACTCCTATATCGCGCGAACGGATTGACGAACTCGAGAAATTCCTGTTGCATCTGAAAGCAGAAACACGCCCGATTACAATGGTATGTGTATTTTTGCCCTAGGCCACAGTAGTTATTGGTTTCGAGTACCAGACTTGCGAAAATTTTGTTGGTTTCTCAACCATTCCTTAACTTCAAACTCCCATATCTCGCGAACGGATCGACGAACTCGAGAAATTCCGGTAGCATCTGGGAGTAGAAACTCTCCCGATTACAACGGTATGTTTATTTTTCCTCTAGGCCACAGTAGTTATTAGTTTCGAGTATCAGACTTGCGAAAATTTTGATGGTTTCTCAACCATTCCTTAACTTCAAACTCCCATATCTCGGGAACGGATTGACGAACTCGAGAAATTCCTGTTGCATATGAAAGCAGTAGCTCGCCCGATTACAATGGTATTTGTATTTTTCCCTAGGCCATAGTCGTTATTGGTTTCGAGTATCAGACTTGCGAAAATTTTTATGGTTTCTCAACCATTTCTTAACTCCAAACTCCCATATCTCGCGAACGGATTGGCGAATCCGAAAAATTCCTGTTGCATCTGAAAGTAGAAACTCTTCCGATTACAAACGTTTGTGTATTTTTCCCCTAGGCCATTGTAGTTATTGGTTTCCAGCATCAGACTTGCGAAAATTGTGATGGTTTCTCAACCATTCCTTAACTTCAAACTCCCATATCTCGCGAACGGATTGACGAACTCGGGAAATTCCTGTTGCATCTGACAGCAGAAACTCGCCCGATTACAACGGTATGTGTATTTTTGCCCTAGGCCATAGTAGTTATTGGTTTCGAGTATCAGACTTGCGAAAATTGTGATTGTTTCTTAACCATTCTTTAACTTCAAACTCCCATATCTCGCGAACGGATTGCCGAGCTCGCGAAATTCCTGTTCCATCTGAAAGTAGAAGCTCTCCCGATTTCAACGGTATGTGTATTTTTCCCCTAAGCCTTTGTAGTTCTTGATTTCGAGTATCAGACTTGCAAAAATTTTGATGGTTCATCAACCATTCCTTAACTTCAAACTCCCAGATCTCGCGAACGGATTGACGAACTCGAGAAATTCCTGTTGCATCTGAAAGTAGAATCTCGCCCGATTACAAAGGTATGTGTATTTTTCCCCTAGGCCTTCGTAGTTATTGATTTCGAGTATCAGACTTGCGAAAATTTTGACGGTTTCTCAACCATTCCTTAACTTCAAACTCCCATATCTCGCGTACGGATTGCCGAATCCGAAAAATTTCTGTTGCATCTGAAAGTAGAAGCTCTCCCGGATACAACGGTGTGTGTATTTTTCCCCTAAGCCATTGTAGTTATTGGTTTCGAGTATCAGACTTGCGAAAATTGTGATTGTTTCTCAACCACTCCTTAACTTGAAACTCCCATATCTCGCGAACGGATTGGCGAACCCGAGAAATTCCTGTTGCATCGGAGAGCAGTAGCTCGCCCGATTACAACGGTATGTGTATTTTTGCACGAGGCCATAGTAATTATTGGTTTCGAGTATCAGACTTGCGAAAATTTTGATGGTTTCTCAACCATTCCTTAACTTCAAACTCCCACATCTCGCGAACGGATTGACGAACTCGAGAAATTCCTGTTTCATCTGACAGCAGAAACTCGCCCGTCTGCAATGGTATGTGTATTTTTGCCCTAGGCCATAGTAGATATTGGTTTCGAGTATCAGACTTGCGAAAATTGTGATGGTTTCTCAACCGTTCCTTAACCTCAAACTCCCATATCTCGTGAACGGATTGTGGAACTCGAGAAATTCCTGTAGCATCTGAAAGTAGAAGCCCGCACGAATACAAATGTATGTGTATTTTTCCCCTAGGCCATTGTAGTTATTGGTTTCGAGTATCAGACTTGCGAAAATTGTGATTGTTTCTTAACCATTCTTTAACTTCAAACTCCCATATCTCGCGAACGGATTGCCGAGCTCGCGAAATTCCTGTTCCATCTGAAAGTAGAAGCTCGCCCGATTACAAAGGTATGGGTATTTTTCCCGTAGGCCTTTGTAGTTCTTGATTTCGAGTTTCAGACATGCGAAAATCTTGATGGTTTCTCAACCATTCCTTAATTTCAAACTCCCATATCTCGCAAACGGATCGACGAACTCGTGAAATTCCGGTTGCATCTGGAGGTAGAAACTCACCCGATTACAACGGTATGTGTATTTTTCCCCTAGGCCACAGTAGTTATTGGTTCCGAGTATCAGACTTGCGAAAATTTTGATGGTTTCTCAACCATTCCTTAACTTCAAACTCCCATATCTCGCGAACGGATTGACGAACTCGAGAAATTCCTGCTGCATATGAAAGCAGTAGCTCGCCCGATTACAATGGTATGTGTACTTTTGCCCTAGGCCATAGTAGGTATTGGTTTCGAGTATCAGACTTGCGAAAATTTTGATGGTTTCTCAACCATTCCTTAACTTCAAACTCCCATATCTCGCGAACGGATTGCCGAATCCGAAAAATTTCTGTTGCTTCTGGAAGTAGAAACTCTCCCGATTACAACGGTGTGTGAATTTTCACCCTAAGCCTTTGTAGTTATTGGTTTCGAATATCAGACTTGCGAAAATTTTGATGGTTTATCAACCATTCCTTAACTTCAAACTCCTATATCTCGCGAACGGATTGACGATCTCGAGAAATTCCTGTTGCATCGGAAAGTAGAAACTCTCCCGTTTACAACGGTATGTGTATTTTTCCCCTAAGCTTTTGTAGTTATTGGTTTCGAGTATCAGTCTTGCGAAAATTGTGATGGTTTATAAACCATTCCTTAACTTCAAACTCCCATATCTCGCGAACGGATTGACGAACTCGAGAAATTCCGGTTGCATCTGAAAGCAGAAACTCGCCCGATTACAATGGTATGTGTATTTTTGCCCTAGGCCAGAGTAGTTATTGGTTTCGAGTATCAGACTTGCGAAAATTTTGTTGGTTTATCAACCTTTCCTTAACTTCAAACTCCCATATCTCGCGAACGGATTGACGAACTCGAGAAATTCCTGCTGCATCTGACAGCAGTAGCTCGCACGATTACAACGGTATGTGTATTTTTGCCCTAGGCCATAGTAGTTATTGGTTTCGAGTATCAGACTTGCGAAAATTTTTATGGTTTCTCAACCATTCCTTAACTTCAAACTCCCACATCTCGCGAACGGATTGACGAACTCGAGAAAGTCCTGTTGCATCTGAAAGCAGAAACTCGCCCGATTACAATGGTATGTGTATTTTTGCCCTAGGCCACAGTAGTTATTGGTTTCGAGTATCAGACTTGCGAAAATTTTGATGGTTTCTCAACCATTCCTTAACTTCAAACTCCCACATCTCGCGAACGGATTGACGAACTCGAGAAATTCCTGTTTCATCTGACAGCAGAAACTCGCCCGTCTGCAATGGTATGTGTATTTTTGCCCTAGGCCATAGTAGATATTGGTTTCGAGTATCAGACTTGCGAAAATTGTGATGGTTTCTCAACCGTTCCTTAATATCAAACTCCCATATCTCGCGAACGGATTGACGAACTCGAGAAATTCCTGTTGCATTAGACAGCAGTGGCTCGCCCGATTACAACGGTATGTGTATTTTTGCCCTAGGCCACAGTAGTTATTGGTTTCGAGTATCAGACTTGCGAAAATTTTGATTGTTTCTCAACCATTCCTTAATTTCAAACTCCCATATCTCGCGAACGGATCGACGAACTCGAGAAATTCCGGTTGCATCTGGAAGTAGAAACTCTCCCGATTACAACGGTATGTGTATTTTTCCCCTAAGCCTTTGTAGTTATTGGTTTCGAGTATCAGACTTGCGAAAATTTTGATGGTTTATCAACCATTCCTTAACTTCAAACTCCCATATCTCGCGAACGGATTGACGAACTCGAGAAATTCCTGTTGCATCTGACAGCAGTAGCTCGCCCGATTACAACGGTATGTGTATTTTTGCCCTAGGCCACAGTAGTTATTTGTTTCGAGTATCAGACTTGCGAAAATTTTGATGGTTTCTCAACCATGCCTTAAATTCAAACTCCTATATCTCGCGTACGGATTGACGAACTCGAGAAATTCCTGTTGCATCTGAAAGCAGAAACTCGCCCGATTACAATGGTATGTGTATTTTTGCCCTAGGCCACAGTAGTTATTGGTTTCGAGTATCAGACTTGCGAAAATTTTGATGGTTTCTCAACCATTCCTTAACTTCAAACTCCCACATCTCGCGAACGGATTGACGAACTCGAGAAACTCCTATTGCATCTGAAAACAGAAACTCGCCCGATTACAATGGTATGTGTATTTTTGCCCTAGGCCACAGTAGTTATTTGTTTCGAGTATCAGACTTGCGAAAATTTTGATGGTTTATCAACCATTCCTTAACTTCAAACTCTCATATCTCGCGAACGGATTGACGAACTCGAGAAATTCCTGTTGCATTTGACAGCAGTAGCTCGCCCGATTAGAACGGTATGCATATTTTTCCCGTAGGCCTTTGTAGTTATTGGTTTCGCGTATCAGACTTGCGAAAATTTTGATGGTTTCTCAAGCATTCCTTAACTTCAAACTCCCATATCTCGCGAACGGATTGACGAACTCGAGAAATTCCTGTTGCATCTGAAAGTAGAATCTCGCCCGATTACAAAGGTATGTGTATTTTGCCCCTAGCCCTTTGTAGTTATTGATTTCGAGTATCAGACTAGCGAAAATTTTGATGGTTTCTCAACCATTCCTTAACTTCAAACTCCCACATCTCGCGAACGGATTGACGAACTCGAGAAAGTCCTGCTGCATCTGAAAGCAGAAACTCGCCCGATTACGATGGTATGTGTATTTTTGCCCTAGGCCACAGTAGTTATTTGTTTCGAGTATCAGACTGGCGAAAATTTTAATGGTTTCTCAACCATTCCTTAACTTCAAACTCCCATATCTCGCGAACGGATTGACGAACTCGAGAAATTCCTGTTGCATCTGAAAGCAGAAACTCGCCCGATTACAATGGTATGTGTATTTTTGCCCTAGGCCACAGTAGTTATTGGTTTCGAGTATCAGACTTGCGAAAATTTTGATGGTTTCTCAACCATTCCTCAACTTCAAACTCCCACATCTCGCGAGCGGATTGACGAACTCGAGAAACTGCTGTTGCATCTGAAAGCAGAAACTCTCCCGATTACAATGGTATGTGTATTTTTGCCCTAGGCAACAGTAGTTATTTGTTTCGAGTATCAGACTTGCGAAAATTTTGATGGTTTCTCAACCATTCCTTAACTTCAAACTCCCACATCTCGCGAACGGTTTGACGAACTCGAGAAAGTCCTGTTGCATCTGAAAGCAGAAACTCGCCCGATTACAATGGTATGTGTATTTTTGCCCTAGTCCATAGTAGATATTGGTTTCGAGTATCAGACTTGCGAACATTGTGATGGTTTCTCAACCGTTCCTTAATATCAAACTCCCATATCTCGCGAACGGATTGACGAACTCGAGAAATTCCTGTTGCATTAGACAGCAGTGGCTCGCCCGATTACAACGGTATACGTATTTTTGCCCTAAGCCACAGTAGTTATTGGTTTCGAGTATCAGACTTGCGAAAATTTTGATGGTTTCTCATCCGTTCCTTAACTTCAAACTCCTATATCTCGCGAACGGATTGACGAACTCGAGAAATTCCTGTTGCATCTGAAAGCAGAAACTCGCCCGATTACAATGGTATGTGTATTTTTGCCCTAGGCCACAGTAGTTATTGGTTTCGAGTATCAGACTTGCGAAAATTTTGATGGTTTCTCAACCATTCCTTAACTTCAAACTCCCACATCTCGCGAACGGATTGACGAACTCGAGAAACTCCTGTTGCATCTGAAAGCAGATACTCGCCCGATTACAATGGTATGTGTATTTTTGCCCTAGGCCACAGTAGTTATTTGTTTCGAGTATCAGACTTGCGAAAATTTTGATGGTTTCTCAACCATTCCTTAACTTTAAACTCCCACATCTCGCGAACGGATTGACGAACTCGAGAAATTCCTGTTTCATCTGACAGCAGAAACTCGCCCGATTACAAAGGTATGTGTATTTTACCCCTAGCCCTTTGTAGTTATTGATTTCGAGTATCAGACTTGCGAAAATTTTGATGGTTTCTCAACCATTCCTTAACTTCAAACTCCCACATCTCGCGAACGGATTGACGAACTCGAGAAACTCCTGTTGCATCTGAAAGCAGAAACTCGCCCGATTACAACGGTATGTGTATTTTTGCCCTAGGCGATAGTAGTTATTGGTTTCGAGTATCAGACTTGCGGAAATTATGATGGTTTCTCAACCTATCCTTAACTTCAAACCCCCATATCTCGCGAACGGATTGACGAACTCGAGAAATTCCTGTTGCATCTGACAGCAGAAACTCGCCCGATTAAAAAGGTATGTGTATTTTTCCCCTAGCCCTTTGTAGTTATTGATTTCGAGTATCAGACTTGCGAAAATTTTGATGGTTTCTCAACCATTCCTTAATTTCAAACTCCTATATCTCGCGAACGGATTGACGAACTCGAGAAATTCCTGTTGCATCTGACAGCAGAAACTCGCCCGATTAAAAAGGTATGTGTATTTTTCCCCTAGCCCTTTGTAGTTATTGATTTCGAGTATCAGACTTGCGAAAATTTTGATGGTTTCTCAACCATTCCTTAATTTCAAACTCCTATATCTCGCGAACGGATTGACGAACTCGAGAAATTCCTGTTGCATCTGACAGCAGAAACTCGCCCGATTACAAAGGTATGTGTATTTTTCCCCTAGCCCTTTGTAGTTATTGATTTCGAGTATCAGACTTGCGAAAATTTTGATGGTTTCTCAACCATTCCTGAACTTCAAACTCCCATATCTCGCGAACGGATTGACGAACTCGAGAAATTCCTGTTGCATCTGACAGCAGAAACTCGCCCGATTACAACGGTATCTATATTTTTACCCTAGGCCACAGTAGTTATTGGTTCCGAGTATCAGACTTGCGAAAATTGTGATGGTTTATCAACCATTCCTTAACTTCAAACTCCCATATCTCGCGAACGGATCGACGAACTCGAGAAATTCCGGTTGCATCTGGTAGTAGAAACTCTCCCGATTACAACGGTATGTGTATTTTTCCCCTAAGCCTTTGTAGTTATTGGTTTCGAGTATCAGACTTCCGAAAATTTTGATGGTTTATCAAGCATTCCTTAACTTCAAACTCCCATATCTCGCGAACGGATCGACGAACTCGAGAAATTCCGGTTGCATCTGGAAGTAGAAACTCTCCCGATTACAACGGTATGTGTATTTTTCCCCTAAGGCTTTGTAGTTATTGCTTTCGAGTATCAGACTTGCGAAAGTTTTGATGGTTTATCAACCATTCCTTCACTTCAAACCCCCATATCTCGCGAACGGATTGACGAACTCGAGAAATTCCTGACGCATCTGAAAGCAGAAACTCGCCCGATTACAAAGGTATGTGTATTTTTCCCCTAAGGCTTTGTAGTTATTGGTTTCGAGTATCAGACTTGCGAAAATTTTGATGGTTTATCAACCATTCCTTAACTTCAAACTCCCTAATTTCGCGAACGGATTGACGAACGCGAGAAATTCCTGTTGCATCTGACAGCAGTAGCTCGCCCGATTACAACGGTATGTGTATTTTTCCCCTAGGCCTTTGTAGTTATTGGTTTCGCGTATCAGACTTGCGAAAATTGTGATGGTTTCTCAACCATTCCTTAACTTCAAACTCCCATATCGCGCGAACGGATTGACGACCTCGAGAAATTCCTGTTGCATCTGAAAGCAGTAACTCGGCCGATTACAATGGTATGTGTATTTTTGCCCTAGGCCACAGTAGTTATTGGTTTCGAGTACCAGACTTGCGAAAATTTTGTTGGTTTCTCAACCATTCCTTAACTTCAAACTCCCATATCTCGCGAACGGATCGACGAACTCGAGAAATTCCTGTTGCATATGAAAGCAGTAGCTCGCCCGATTACAATGGTATTTGTATTTTTCCCTAGGCCATAGTCGTTATTGGTTTCGAGTATCAGACTTGCGAAAATTTTTATGGTTTCTCAACCATTTCTTAACTCCAAACTCCCATATCTCGCGAACGGATTGGCGAATCCGAAAAATTCCTGTTGCATCTGAAAGTAGAAACTCTTCCGATTACAACCGTTTGTGTATTTTTCCCCTAGGCCATTGTAGTTATTGGTTTCCAGCATCAGACTTGCGAAAATTGTGATGGTTTCTCAACCATTCCTTAACTTCAAACTCCCATATCTCGCGAACGGATTGACGAACTCGGGAAATTCCTGTTGCATCTGACAGCAGAAACTCGCCCGATTACAACGGTATGTGTATTTTTGCCCTAGGCCATAGTAGTTAATGGTTTCGAGTATCAGACTTGCGAAAATTGTGATTGTTTCTTAACCATTCTTTAACTTCAAACTCCCATATCTCGCGAACGGATTGCCGAGCTCGCGAAATTCCTGTTCCATCTGAAAGTAGAAGCTCGCCCGATTACAAAGGTATGGGTATTTTTCCCGTAGGCCTTTGTAGTTCTTGATTTCGAGTATCAGACTTGCGAAAATTTTGATGGTTCCTCAACCATTCCTTAATTTCAAACTCCCATATCTCGCAAACGGATCGACGAACTCGTGAAATTCCGGTTGCATCTGGAAGTAGAAACTCACCCGATTACAACGGTATGTGTATTTTTTCCCTAGGCCATAGTAGTTATTGGTTTCGAGTATCAGGCTTGCGAACATTGTGATGGTTTCTCAACCATTCGTTAACTTCAAACTCCCATATCTCGCGAACGGATTGACGAACTCGAGAAATTCGTGTTGCATCTGAAAGCAGGAACTCGCCCGATTACAACGGTATGTGTATTTTTGCCCTAGGCCATAGTAGTTATTGGTTTCGAGTATCAGGCTTGCGTACATTGTGATGGTTTCTCAACCATTCCTTAACTTCAAACTCCCATATCTCGCGAACGGATCGACGATCTCGAGAAATTCCGGTTGCATCTGGAAGTAGAAACTCCCCCGATTTCAACGGTATGTGTATTTTTCCCCTAAGCCTTTGTAGTTCTTGATTTCGAGTATCAGACTTGCAAAAATTTTGATGGTTCATCAACCATTCCTTAACTTCAAACTCCCAGATCTCGCGAACGGATTGACGAACTCGATAAATTCCTGTTGCATCTGAAAGTAGAATCTCGCCCGATTACAAAGGTATGTGTATTTTTCCCCTAGGCCTTCGTAGTTATTGATTTCGAGTATCAGACTTGCGAAAATTTTGACGGTTTCTCAACCATTCCTTAACTTCAAACTCCCATATCTCGCGTACGGATTGCCGAATCCGAAAAATTTCTGTTGCATCTGAAAGTAGAAGCTCTCCCGGATACAACGGTGTGTGTATTTTTCCCCTAAGCCATTGTAGTTATTGGTTTCGAGTATCAGACTTGCGAAAATTGTGATTGTTTCTCAACCACTCCTTAACTTGAAACTCCCATATCTCGCGAACGGATTGACGAACCCGAGAAATTCCTGTTGCATCGGAGAGCAGTAGCTCGCCCGATTACAACGGTATGTGTATTTTTGCACGAGGCCATAGTAATTATTGGTTTCGAGTATCAGACTTGTGAAAATTGTGATGGTTTATCAACCGTTCCTTAACCTCAAACTCCCATATCTCGTGAACGGATTGTGGAACTCGAGAAATTCCTGTAGCATCTGAAAGTAGAAGCCCGCACGAATACAAATGTATGTGTATTTTTCCCCTAGGCCATTGTAGTTATTGGTTTCGAGTATCAGACTTGCGAAAATTGTGATTGTTTCTTAACCATTCTTTAACTTCAAACTCCCATATCTCGCGAACGGATTGCCGAGCTCGCGAAATTCCTGTTCCATCTGAAAGTAGAAGCTCGCCCGATTACAAAGGTATGGGTATTTTTCCCGTAGGCCTTTGTAGTTCTTGATTTCGAGTTTCAGACTTGCGAAAATCTTGATGGTTTCTCAACCATTCCTTAATTTCAAACTCCCATATCTCGCAAACGGATCGACGAACTCGTGAAATTCCGGTTGCATCTGGAGGTAGAAACTCACCCGATTACAACGGTATGTGTATTTTTCCCCTAGGCCACAGTAGTTATTGGTTCCGAGTATCAGACTTGCGAAAATTTTGATGGTTTCTCAACCATTCCTTAACTTCAAACTCCCATATCTCGCGAACGGATTGACGAACTCGAGAAATTCCTGCTGCATATGAAAGCAGTAGCTCGCCCGATTACAATGGTATGTGTACTTTTGCCCTAGGCCATAGTAGGTATTGGTTTCGAGTATCAGACTTGCGAAAATTTTGATGGTTTCTCAACCATTCCTTAACTTCAAACTCCCATATCTCGCGAACGGATTGCCGAATCCGAAAAATTTCTGTTGCTTCTGGAAGTAGAAACTCTCCCGATTACAACGGTGTGTGAATTTTCACCCTAAGCCTTTGTAGTTATTGGTTTCGAATATCAGACTTGCGAAAATTTTGATGGTTTATCAACCATTCCTTAACTTCAAACTCCTATATCTCGCGAACGGATTGACGATCTCGAGAAATTCCTGTTGCATCGGAAAGTAGAAACTCTCCCGTTTACAACGGTATGTGTATTTTTCCCCTAAGCTTTTGTAGTTATTGGTTTCGAGTATCAGTCTTGCGAAAATTGTGATGGTTTATAAACCATTCCTTAACTTCAAACTCCCATATCTCGCGAACGGATTGACGAACTCGAGAAATTCCGGTTGCATCTGAAAGCAGAAACTCGCCCGATTACAATGGTATGTGTATTTTTGCCCTAGGCCAGAGTAGTTATTGGTTTCGAGTATCAGACTTGCGAAAATTTTGTTGGTTTATCAACCTTTCCTTAACTTCAAACTCCCATATCTCGCGAACGGATTGACGAACTCGAGAAATTCCTGCTGCATCTGACAGCAGTAGCTCGCACGATTACAACGGTATGTGTATTTTTGCCCTAGGCCATAGTAGTTATTGGTTTCGAGTATCAGACTTGCGAAAATTTTTATGGTTTCTCAACCATTCCTTAACTTCAAACTCCCACATCTCGCGAACGGATTGACGAACTCGAGAAAGTCCTGTTGCATCTGAAAGCAGAAACTCGCCCGATTAGAATGGTATGTGTATTTTTGCCCTAGGCCACAGTAGTTATTGGTTTCGAGTATCAGACTTGCGAAAATTTTGATGGTTTCTCAACCATTCCTTAACTTCAAACTCCCACATCTCGCGAACGGATTGACGAACTCGAGAAATTCCTGTTTCATCTGACAGCAGAAAATCGCCCGTCTGCAATGGTATGTGTATTTTTGCCCTAGGCCATAGTAGATATTGGTTTCGAGTATCAGACTTGCGAAAATTGTGATGGTTTCTCAACCGTTCCTTAATATCAAACTCCCATATCTCGCGAACGGATTGACGAACTCGAGAAATTCCTGTTGCATTAGACAGCAGTGGCTCGCCCGATTACAACGGTATGTGTATTTTTGCCCTAGGCCACAGTAGTTATTGGTTTCGAGTATCAGACTTGCGAAAATTTTGATGGTTTCTCAACCATTCCTTAATTTCAAACTCCCATATCTCGCGAACGGATCGACGAACTCGAGAAATTCCGGTTGCATCTGGAAGTAGAAACTCTCCCGATTACAACGGTATGTGTATTTTTCCCCTAAGCCTTTGTAGTTATTGGTTTCGAGTATCAGACTTGCGAAAATTTTGATGGTTTATCAACCATTCCTTAACTTCAAACTCCCATATCTCGCGAACGGATTGACGAACTCGAGAAATTCCTGTTGCATCTGACAGCAGTAGCTCGCCCGATTACAACGGTATGTGTATTTTTGCCCTAGGCCACAGTAGTTATTTGTTTCGAGTATCAGACTTGCGAAAATTTTGATGGTTTCTCAACCATTCCTTAAATTCAAACTCCTATATCTCGCGTACGGATTGACGAACTCGAGAAATTCCTGTTGCATCTGAAAGCAGAAACTCGCCCGATTACAATGGTATGTGTATTTTTGCCCTAGGCCACAGTAGTTATTGGTTTCGAGTATCAGACTTGCGAAAATTTTGATGGTTTCTCAACCATTCCTTAACTTCAAACTCCCACATCTCGCGAACGGATTGACGAACTCGAGAAACTCCTATTGCATCTGAAAACAGAAACTCGCCCGATTACAATGGTATGTGTATTTTTGCCCTAGGCCACAGTAGTTATTTGTTTCGAGTATCAGACTTGCGAAAATTTTGATGGTTTATCAACCATTCCCTAACTTCAAACTCTCATATCTCGCGAACGGATTGACGAACTCGAGAAATTCCTGTTGCATTTGACAGCAGTAGCTCGCCCGATTAGAACGGTATGCATATTTTTCCCGTAGGCCTTTGTAGTTATTGGTTTCGCGTATCAGACTTGCGAAAATTTTGATGGTTTCTCAAGCATTCCTTAACTTCAAACTCCCATATCTCGCGAACGGATTGACGAACTCGAGAAATTCCTGTTGCATCTGAAAGTAGAATCTCGCCCGATTACAAAGGTATGTGTATTTTGCCCCTAGCGCTTTGTAGTTATTGATTTCGAGTATCAGACTAGCGAAAATTTTGATGGTTTCTCAACCATTCCTTAACTTCAAACTCCCACATCTCGCGAACGGATTGACGAACTCGAGAAAGTCCTGCTGCATCTGAAAGCAGAAACTCGCCCGATTACAATGGTATGTGTATTTTTGCCCTAGGCCACAGTAGTTATTTGTTTCGAGTATTAGACTGGCGAAAATTTTAATGGTTTCTCAACCATTCCTTAACTTCAAACTCCCATATCTCGCGAACGGATTGACGAACTCGAGAAATTCCTGTTGCATCTGAAAGCAGAAACTCGCCCGATTACAATGGTATGTGTATTTTTGCCCTAGGCCACAGTAGTTATTGGTTTCGAGTATCAGACTTGCGAAAATTTTGATGGTTTCTCAACCATTCCTTAACTTCAAACTCCCACACCTCGCGAGCGGATTGACGAACTCGAGAAACTGCTGTTGCATCTGAAAGCAGAAACTCGCCCGATTACAATGGTATGTGTATTTTTGCCCTAGGCAACAGTAGTTATTTGTTTCGAGTATCAGACTTGCGAAAATTTTGATGGTTTCTCAACCATTCCTTAACTTCAAACTCCCACATCTCGCGAACGGATTGACGAACTCGAGAAAGTCCTGTTGCATCTGAAAGCAGAAACTCGCCCGATTACAATGGTATGTGTATTTTTGCCCTAGTCCATAGTAGATATTGGTTTCGAGTATCAGACTTGCGAACATTGTGATGGTTTCTCAACCGTTCCTTAATATCAAACTCCCATATCTCGCGAACGGATTGACGAACTCGAGAAATTCCTGTTGCATTAGACAGCAGTGGCTCGCCCGATTACAACGGTATACGTATTTTTGCCCTAAGCCACAGTAGTTATTGGTTTCGAGTATCAGACTTGCGAAAATTTTGATGGTTTCTCATCCGTTCCTTAACTTCAAACTCCTATATCTCGCGAACGGATTGACGAACTCGAGAAATTCCTGTTGCATCTGAAAGCAGAAACTCGCCCGATTACAATGGTATGTGTATTTTTGCCCTAGGCCACAGTAGTTATTGGTTTCGAGTATCAGACTTGCGAAAATTTTGATGGTTTCTCAACCATTCCTTAACTTCAAACTCCCACATCTCGCGAACGGATTGACGAACTCGAGAAACTCCTGTTGCATCTGAAAGCAGATACTCGCCCGATTACAATGGTATGTGTATTTTTGCCCTAGGCCACAGTAGTTATTTGTTTCGAGTATCAGACTTGCGAAAATTTTGATGGTTTCTCAACCATTCCTTAACTTTAAACTCCCACATCTCGCGAACGGATTGACGAACTCGAGAAATTCCTGTTTCATCTGACAGCAGAAACTCGCCCGATTACAAAGGTATGTGTATTTTACCCCTAGCCCTTTGTAGTTATTGATTTCGAGTATCAGACTTGCGAAAATTTTGATGGTTTCTCAACCATTCCTTAACTTCAAACTCCCACATCTCGCGAACGGATTGACGAACTCGAGAAACTCCTGTTGCATCTGAAAGCAGAAACTCGCCCGATTACAACGGTATGTGTATTTTTGCCCTAGGCGATAGTAGTTATTGGTTTCGAGTATCAGACTTGCGGAAATTATGATGGTTTCTCAACCTATCCTTAACTTCAAACCCCCATATCTCGCGAACGGATTGATGAACTCGAGAAATTCCTGTTGCATCTGACAGCAGAAACTCGCCCGATTAAAAAGGTATGTGTATTTTTCCCCTAGCCCTTTGTAGTTATTGATTTCGAGTATCAGACTTGCGAAAATTTTGATGGTTTCTCAACCATTCCTTAATTTCAAACTCCTATATCTCGCGAACGGATTGACGAACTCGAGAAAGTCCTGTTGCATCTGAAAGCAGAAACTCGCCCGATTACAATGGTATGTGTATTTTTGCCCTAGGCCACAGTAGTTATTGGTTTCGAGTATCAGACTTGCGGAAATTATGATGGTTTCTCAACCTATCCTTAACTTCAAACCCCCATATCTCGCGAACGGATTGACGAACTCGAGAAATTCCTGTTGCATCTGACAGCAGAAACTCGCCCGATTAAAAAGGTATGTGTATTTTTCCCCTAGCCCTTTGTAGTTATTGATTTCGAGTATCAGACTTGCGAAAATTTTGATGGTTTCTCAACCATTCCTTAATTTCAAACTCCTATATCTCGCGAACGGATTGACGAACTCGAGAAATTCCTGTTGCATCTGACAGCAGAAACTCGCCCGATTAAAAAGGTATGTGTATTTTTCCCCTAGCCCTTTGTAGTTATTGATTTCGAGTATCAGACTTGCGAAAATTTTGATGGTTTCTCAACCATTCCTTAATTTCAAACTCCTATATCTCGCGAACGGATTGACGAACTCGAGAAATTCCTGTTGCATCTGACAGCAGAAACTCGCCGATTACAAAGGTATGTGTATTTTTCCCCTAGCCCTTTGTAGTTATTGATTTCGAGTATCAGACTTGCGAAAATTTTGATGGTTTCTCAACCATTCCTGAACTTCAAACTCCCATATCTCGCGAACGGATTGACGAACTCGAGAAATTCCTGTTGCATCTGACAGCAGAAACTCGCCCGATTACAACGGTATCTATATTTTTACCCTAGGCCACAGTAGTTATTGGTTCCGAGTATCAGACTTGCGAAAATTGTGATGGTTTATCAACCATTCCTTAATTTCAAACTCCCATATCTCGCGAACGGATCGACGAACTCGAGAAATTCCGGTTGCATCTGGTAGTAGAAACTCTCCCGATTACAACGGTATGTGTATTTTTCCCCTAAGCCTTTGTAGTTATTGGTTTCGAGTATCAGACTTGCGAAAATTTTGATGGTTTATCAAGCATTCCTTAACTTCAAACTCCCATATCTCGCGAACGGATCGACGAACTCGAGAAATTCCGGTTGCATCTGGAAGTAGAAACTCTCCCGATTACAACGGTATGTGTATTTTTCCCCTAAGGCTTTGTAGTTATTGCTTTCGAGTATCAGACTTGCGAAGTTTTGATGGTTTATCAACCATTCCTTAACTTCAAACCCCCATATCTCGCGAACGGATTGACGAACTCGAGAAATTCCTGACGCATCTGAAAGCAGAAACTCGCCCGATTACAAAGGTATGTGTATTTTTCCCCTAAGGCTTTGTAGTTATTGGTTTCGAGTATCAGACTTGCGAAAATTTTGATGGTTTATCAACCATTCCTTAACTTCAAACTCCCTAATTTCGCGAACGGATTGACGAACGCGAGAAATTCCTGTTGCATCTGACAGCAGTAGCTCGCCCGATTACAACGGTATGTGTATTTTTCCCCTAGGCCTTTGTAGTTATTGGTTTCGCGTATCAGACTTGCGAAAATTTTGATGGTTTCTCAAGCATTCCTTAACTTCAAACGCCCATATCTCGCAAACGGATTGACGATATCGGGAAATTCCTGTTGCATCTGACAGCAGAAACTCGCCCGATTACAAAGGTATGTGTATTTTTCCCCTAAGGCTTTGTAGTTATTGGTTTCGGGTATCAGACTTGCGAAAATTTTGATGGTTTATCAACTATTCCTTAACTTTAAACTCCCATATCTCGCGAACAGATCGACGAACTCGAGAAATTCCGGTTGAATCTGGAAGTAGAAAGTCTCCCGATTACAACGGTATGTGTATTTTTCCCCTAAGGCCATTCCAGTTAGTGGTTTTGAGTATCAGACTTGAGAAAATTTTGATGCGTTCTCAACCATTCCTTAACTTCAAACTCCCATATCTCGCGAACGGATTGACGAACTCGAGAAATTCCTGTTGCATCTGACAGCAGAAACTCGCCCGATTACAACGGTATCTATATTTTTACCCTAGGCCACAGTAGTTATTGGTTCCGAGTATCAGACTTGCGAAAATTGTGATGGTTTATCAACCATTCCTTAACTTCAAACTCCCATATCTCGCGAACGGATCGAATAACTCGAGAAATTCCGGTTGTATCTGGAAGTAGAAACTCTCCCGATTACAACGGTATGTATATTTTTCCCCTAAGGCTTTGTAGTTATTGGTTTCGAGTATCAGACTTGCGAAAAATTTTGATTGTTTATCAACCATTCCTTAATTTCAAACTCTCATATCTCGCGAACAGATTGACGAACTCGAGAAATTGCTGTTGCATCTGACAGCAGTAGCTCGCCCGATTACAACGGTATGTGTATTTTTGCCCTAGGCCGTAGTAGTTATTGGTTTCGAGTATCAGACTTGCGAAAATTGTGATGGTTTCTCAACCGTTCCTTAACTTCAAACTCCCATATCTCGCGAACGGATTGACGAACTCGAGAAATTCCTGTTGCATCTGAAAGCAGAAACTCGCCCGATTACAACGGTATCTATATTTTTACCCTAGGCCACAGTAGTTATTGGTTCCGAGTATCAGACTTGCGGAAACTATGATGGTTTCTCACCTATCCTTAACTTCAAACCCCCATATCTCGCGAACGGATTGACGAACTCGAGAAATTCCTGTTGCATCTGACAGCAGAAACTCGCCCGATTAAAAAGTTATGTGTATTTTTCCCCTAGCCCTTTGTAGTTATTGATTTCGAGTATCAGACTTGCGAAAATTTTGATGGTTTCTCAACCATTCCTTAATTTCAAACTCCTATATCTCGCGAACGGATTGACGAACTCGAGAAATTCCTGTTGCATCTGACAGCAGAAACTCGCCCGATTAAAAAGGTATGTGTATTTTTCCCCTAGCCCTTTGTAGTTATTGATTTCGAGTATCAGACTTGCGAAAATTTTGATGGTTTCTCAACCATTCCTTAATTTCAAACTCCTATATCTCGCGAACGGATTGACGAACTCGAGAAATTCCTGTTGCATCTGACAGCAGAAACTCGCCCGATTACAAAGGTATGTGTATTTTTCCCCTAGCCCTTTGTAGTTATTGATTTCGAGTATCAGACTTGCGAAAATTTTGATGGTTTCTCAACCATTCCTGAACTTCAAACTCCCATATCTCGCGAACGGATTGACGAACTCGAGAAATTCCTGTTGCATCTGACAGCAGAAACTCGCCCGATTACAACGGTATCTATATTTTTACCCTAGGCCACAGTAGTTATTGGTTCCGAGTATCAGACTTGCGAAAATTGTGATGGTTTATCAACCATTCCTTAACTTCAAACTCCCATATCTCGCGAACGGATCGACGAACTCGAGAAATTCCGGTTGCATCTGGTAGTAGAAACTCTCCCGATTACAACGGTATGTGTATTTTTCCCCTAAGCCTTTGTAGTTATTGGTTTCGAGTATCAGACTTGCGAAAATTTTGATGGTTTATCAAGCATTCCTTAACTTCAAACTCCCATATCTCGCGAACGGATCGACGAACTCGAGAAATTCCGGTTGCATCTGGAAGTAGAAACTCTCCCGATTACAACGGTATGTGTATTTTTCCCCTAAGGCTTTGTAGTTATTGCTTTCGAGTATCAGACTTGCGAAAGTTTTGATGGTTTATCAACCATTCCTTAATTTCAAACCCCCATATCTCGCGAACGGATTGACGAACTCGAGAAATTCCTGACGCATCTGAAAGCAGAAACTCGCCCGATTACAAAGGTATGTGTATTTTTCCCCTAAGGCTTTGTAGTTATTGGTTTCGAGTATCAGACTTGCGAAAATTTTGATGGTTTATCAACCATTCCTTAACTTCAAACTCCCTAATTTCGCGAACGGATTGACGAACGCGAGAAATTCCTGTTGCATCTGACAGCAGTAGCTCGCCCGATTACAACGGTATGTGTATTTTTCCCCTAGGCCTTTGTAGTTATTGGTTTCGCGTATCAGACTTGCGAAAATTTTGATGGTTTCTCAAGCATTCCTTAACTTCAAACGCCCATATCTCGCAAACGGATTGACGATATCGGGAAATTCCTGTTGCATCTGACAGCAGAAACTCGCCCGATTACAAAGGTATGTGTATTTTTCCTCTAAGGCTTTGTAGTTATTGGTTTCGGGTATCAGACTTGCGAAAATTTTGATGGTTTATCAACTATTCCTTAACTTCAAACTCCCATATCTCGCGAACAGATCGACGAACTCGAGAAATTCCGGTTGAATCTGGAAGTAGAAAGTCTCCCGATTACAACGGTATGTGTATTTTTCCCCTAAGGCCATTCCAGTTAGTGGTTTTGAGTATCAGACTTGAGAAAATTTTGATGCGTTCTCAACCATTCCTTAACTTCAAACTCCCATATCTCGCGAACGGATTGACGAACTCGAGAAATTCCTGTTGCATCTGACAGCAGAAACTCGCCCGATTACAACGGTATCTATATTTTTACCCTAGGCCACAGTAGTTATTGGTTCCGAGTATCAGACTTGCGAAAATTGTGATGGTTTATCAACCATTCCTTAACTTCAAACTCCCATATCTCGCGAACGGATCGAATAACTCGAGAAATTCCGGTTGTATCTGGAAGTAGAAACTCTCCCGATTACAACGGTATGTATATTTTTCCCCTAAGGCTTTGTAGTTATTGGTTTCGAGTATCAGACTTGCGAAAATTTTGATTGTTTATCAACCATTCCTTAATTTCAAACTCTCATATCTCGCGAACAGATTGACGAACTCGAGAAATTGCTGTTGCATCTGACAGCAGTAGCTCGCCCGATTACAACGGTATGTGTATTTTTGCCCTAGGCCGTAGTAGTTATTGGTTTCGAGTATCAGACTTGCGAAAATTGTGATGGTTTCTCAACCGTTCCTTAACTTCAAACTCCCATATCTCGCGAACGGATTGACGAACTCGAGAAATTCCTGTTGCATCTGAAAGCAGAAACTCGCCCGATTACAACGGTATCTATATTTTTACCCTAGGCCACAGTAGTTATTGGTTCCGAGTATCAGACTTGCGAAAATTGTGATGGTTTCTCAACCATTCCTTAACTTCAAGCTCCCATATCTCGGGAACGGATCGACGAACTCGAGAAATTCCGGTTGCATCTTGAAGTAGAAACTCTCCCGATTACAACGGTATGTGAATTTTTCCCCTAAGCCTTTGTAGTTATTGGTTTCGAGTATCAGACTTGCGAAAATTTTGATGGTTTATCAACCATTCCTTAACTTCAAACTCCCATATCTCGCGAACGGATTGACGACCTCGAGAAATACCTGTTGCATCTGACAGCAGAAACTCGCCCGATTACAAAGGTATGTGTATTTTTCCCCTAGGCCTTTGTAGTTATTGGTTTCGCGTATCAGACTTGCGAAAATTTTGATGGTTTCTCAAGCATTCCTTAACTTCAAACTCCCATATCTCGCGAACGGATTGACGAACTCGAGAAATTCCTGTTGCATCTGAAAGCAGAAACCCGCCCGATTACAACGGTATGTGTATTTTTACCCTAGGCCATAGTAGTTATTGGTTTCGAGTATCAGACTTGCGAAAATTGCGATGGTTTCTCATCCATTCCTTAACTTCAAACTCCGATATCTCGCGAACGGATCGACGAACTCGAGAAATTCCTGTTCATCTGACAGCAGTAGCTCGCCCGATTAAAATGGTATGTGTATTTCTGCCCTAGGCCACAGTAGTTATTGGTTTCTAGTATCAGAGTTGAGAAAATTTTTATGGTTTCTCAACCATTCCTTAACTCCAAACTCCCATATTTCGCGAACGGATTGCCGAATACGAAAAATTTCTGTTGCATCTGAAAGTAGAAACTCTCCCGATTACAATGGTATGTGTATTTTTCCCCTACGCCTTTGTAGTTATTGGTTTCGAGTATCAGAAGCGAAAATTTTGATTGTTTATCAACCATTCCTTAACTTCAAACTCCCATATCTCGCGAACGGATTGACGAACTCGAGAAATTCCGGTTGCATCTGACAGCAGTAGCTCGCCCGATTACAACGGTATGTGTATTTTTGCCCTAGGCCATAGTAGTTACTGGTTTCGAGTATCAGACTTGCGGAAATTATGATGGTTTCTCAACCTATCCTTAACTTCAAACCCCCATATCTCGCGAACGGATTGACGAACTCGAGAAATTCCTGTTGCATCTGACAGCAGAAACTCGCCCGATTAAAAAGGTATGTGTATTTTTCCCCTAGCCCTTTGTAGTTATTGATTTCGAGTATCAGACTTGCGAAAATTTTGATGGTTTCTCAACCATTCCTTAACTTCAAACTCCCACATCTCGCGAACGGATTGACGAACTCGAGAAACTCCTGTTGCGTCTGAAAGCAGAAACTCGCCCGATTACAACGGTATGTGTATTTTTGCCCTAGGCGATAGTAGTTATTGGTTTCGAGTATCAGACTTGCGGAAATTATGATGGTTTCTCAACCTATCCTTAACTTCAAACCCCCATATCTCGCGAACGGATTGATGAACTCGAGAAATTCCTGTTGCATCTGACAGCAGAAACTCGCCCGATTAAAAAGGTATGTGTATTTTTCCCCTAGCCCTTTGTAGTTATTGATTTCGAGTATCAGACTTGCGAAAATTTTGATGGTTTCTCAACCATTCCTTAATTTCAAACTCCTATATCTCGCGAACGGATTGACGAACTCGAGAAAGTCCTGTTGCATCTGAAAGCAGAAACTCGCCCGATTACAATGGTATGTGTATTTTTGCCCTAGGCCACAGTAGTTATTGGTTTCGAGTATCAGACTTGCGGAAATTATGATGGTTTCTCAACCTATCCTTAACTTCAAACCCCCATATCTCGCGAACGGATTGACGAACTCGAGAAATTCCTGTTGCATCTGACAGCAGAAACTCGCCCGATTAAAAAGGTATGTGTATTTTTCCCCTAGCCCTTTGTAGTTATTGATTTCGAGTATCAGACTTGCGAAAATTTTGATGGTTTCTCAACCATTCCTTAACTTCAAACTCCCACATCTCGCGAACGGATTGACGAACTCGAGAAACTCCTGTTGCGTCTGAAAGCAGAAACTCGCCCGATTACAACGGTATGTGTATTTTTGCCCTAGGCGATAGTAGTTATTGGTTTCGAGTATCAGACTTGCGGAAATTATGATGGTTTCTCAACCTATCCTTAACTTCAAACCCCCATATCTCGCGAACGGATTGATGAACTCGAGAAATTCCTGTTGCATCTGACAGCAGAAACTCGCCCGATTAAAAAGGTATGTGTATTTTTCCCCTAGCCCTTTGTAGTTATTGATTTCGAGTATCAGACTTGCGAAAATTTTGATGGTTTCTCAACCATTCCTTAATTTCAAACTCCTATATCTCGCGAACGGATTGACGAACTCGAGAAAGTCCTGTTGCATCTGAAAGCAGAAACTCGCCCGATTACAATGGTATGTGTATTTTTGCCCTAGGCCACAGTAGTTATTGGTTTCGAGTATCAGACTTGCGGAAATTATGATGGTTTCTCAACCTATCCTTAACTTCAAACCCCCATATCTCGCGAACGGATTGACGAACTCGAGAAATTCCTGTTGCATCTGACAGCAGAAACTCGCCCGATTAAAAAGGTATGTGTATTTTTCCCCTAGCCCTTTGTAGTTATTGATTTCGAGTATCAGACTTGCGAAAATTTTGATGGTTTCTCAACCATTCCTTAATTTCAAACTCCTATATCTCGCGAACGGATTGACGAACTCGAGAAATTCCTGTTGCATCTGACAGCAGAAACTCGCCCGATTAAAAAGGTATGTGTATTTTTCCCCTAGCCCTTTGTAGTTATTGATTTCGAGTATCAGACTTGCGAAAATTTTGATGCTTTCTCAACCATTCCTTAATTTCAAACTCCTATATCTCGCGAACGGATTGACGAACTCGAGAAATTCCTGTTGCATCTGACAGCAGAAACTCGCCCGATTACAAAGGTATGTGTATTTTTCCCCTAGCCCTTTGTAGTTATTGATTTCGAGTATCAGACTTGCGAAAATTTTGATGGTTTCTCAACCATTCCTGAACTTCAAACTCCCATATCTCGCGAACGGATTGACGAACTCGAGAAATTCCTGTTGCATCTGACAGCAGAAACTCGCCCGATTACAACGGTATCTATATTTTTACCCTAGGCCACAGTAGTTATTGGTTCCGAGTATCAGACTTGCGAAAATTGTGATGGTTTATCAACCATTCCTTAATTTCAAACTCCCATATCTCGCGAACGGATCGACGAACTCGAGAAATTCCGGTTGCATCTGGTAGTAGAAACTCTCCCGATTACAACGGTATGTGTATTTTTCCCCTAAGCCTTTGTAGTTATTGGTTTCGAGTATCAGACTTGCGAAAATTTTGATGGTTTATCAAGCATTCCTTAACTTCAAACTCCCATATCTCGCGAACGGATCGACGAACTCGAGAAATTCCGGTTGCATCTGGAAGTAGAAACTCTCCCGATTACAACGGTATGTGTATTTTTCCCCTAAGGCTTTGTAGTTATTGCTTTCGAGTATCAGACTTGCGAAAGTTTTGATGGTTTATCAACCATTCCTTAACTTCAAACCCCCATATCTCGCGAACGGATTGACGAACTCGAGAAATTCCTGACGCATCTGAAAGCAGAAACTCGCCCGATTACAAAGGTATGTGTATTTTTCCCCTAAGGCTTTGTAGTTATTGGTTTCGAGTATCAGACTTGCGAAAATTTTGATGGTTTATCAACCATTCCTTAACTTCAAACTCCCTAATTTCGCGAACGGATTGACGAACGCGAGAAATTCCTGTTGCATCTGACAGCAGTAGCTCGCCCGATTACAACGGTATGTGTATTTTTCCCCTAGGCCTTTGTAGTTATTGGTTTCGCGTATCAGACTTGCGAAAATTTTGATGGTTTCTCAAGCATTCCTTAACTTCAAACGCCCATATCTCGCAAACGGATTGACGATATCGGGAAATTCCTGTTGCATCTGACAGCAGAAACTCGCCCGATTACAAAGGTATGTGTATTTTTCCCCTAAGGCCATTCCAGTTAGTGGTTTTGAGTATCAGACTTGAGAAAATTTTGATGCGTTCTCAACCATTCCTTAACTTCAAACTCCCATATCTCGCGAACGGATTGACGAACTCGAGAAATTCCTGTTGCATCTGACAGCAGAAACTCGCCCGATTACAACGGTATCTATATTTTTACCCTAGGCCACAGTAGTTATTGGTTCCGAGTATCAGACTTGCGAAAATTGTGATGGTTTATCAACCATTCCTTAACTTCAAACTCCCATATCTCGCGAACGGATCGAATAACTCGAGAAATTCCGGTTGTATCTGGAAGTAGAAACTCTCCCGATTACAACGGTATGTATATTTTTCCCCTAAGGCTTTGTAGTTATTGGTTTCGAGTATCAGACTTGCGAAAATTTTGATTGTTTATCAACCATTCCTTAATTTCAAACTCTCATATCTCGCGAACAGATTGACGAACTCGAGAAATTGCTGTTGCATCTGACAGCAGTAGCTCGCCCGATTACAACGGTATGTGTATTTTTGCCCTAGGCCGTAGTAGTTATTGGTTTCGAGTATCAGACTTGCGAAAATTGTGATGGTTTCTCAACCGTTCCTTAACTTCAAACTCCCATATCTCGCGAACGGATTGACGAACTCGAGAAATTCCTGTTGCATCTGAAAGCAGAAACTCGCCCGATTACAACGGTATCTATATTTTTACCCTAGGCCACAGTAGTTATTGGTTCCGAGTATCAGACTTGCGGAAACTATGATGGTTTCTCAACCTATCCTTAACTTCAAACCCCCATATCTCGCGAACGGATTGACGAACTCGAGAAATTCCTGTTGCATCCGACAGCAGAAACTCGCCCGATTAAAAAGGTATGTGTATTTTTCCCCTAGCCCTTTGTAGTTATTGATTTCGAGTATCAGACTTGCGAAAATTTTGATGGTTTCTCAACCATTCCTTAATTTCAAACTCCTATATCTCGCGAACGGATTGACGAACTCGAGAAATTCCTGTTGCATCTGACAGCAGAAACTCGCCCGATTAAAAAGGTATGTGTATTTTTCCCCTAGCCCTTTGTAGTTATTGATTTCGAGTATCAGACTTGCGAAAATTTTGATGGTTTCTCAACCATTCCTTAATTTCAAACTCCTATATCTCGCGAACGGATTGACGAACTCGAGAAATTCCTGTTGCATCTGACAGCAGAAACTCGCCCGATTACAAAGGTATGTGTATTTTTCCCCTAGCCCTTTGTAGTTATTGATTTCGAGTATCAGACTTGCGAAAATTTTGATGGTTTCTCAACCATTCCTGAACTTCAAACTCCCATATCTCGCGAACGGATTGACGAACTCGAGAAATTCCTGTTGCATCTGACAGCAGAAACTCGCCCGATTACAACGGTATCTATATTTTTACCCTAGGCCACAGTAGTTATTGGTTCCGAGTATCAGACTTGCGAAAATTGTGATGGTTTATCAACCATTCCTTAACTTCAAACTCCCATATCTCGCGAACGGATCGACGAACTCGAGAAATTCCGGTTGCATCTGGTAGTAGAAACTCTCCCGATTACAACGGTATGTGTATTTTTCCCCTAAGCCTTTGTAGTTATTGGTTTCGAGTATCAGACTTGCGAAAATTTTGATGGTTTATCAAGCATTCCTTAACTTCAAACTCCCATATCTCGCGAACGGATCGACGAACTCGAGAAATTCCGGTTGCATCTGGAAGTAGAAACTCTCCCGATTACAACGGTATGTGTATTTTTCCCCTAAGGCTTTGTAGTTATTGCTTTCGAGTATCAGACTTGCGAAAGTTTTGATGGTTTATCAACCATTCCTTAATTTCAAACCCCCATATCTCGCGAACGGATTGACGAACTCGAGAAATTCCTGACGCATCTGAAAGCAGAAACTCGCCCGATTACAACGGTATGTGTATTTTTCCCCTAGGCCTTTGTAGTTATTGGTTTCGCGTATCAGACTTGCGAAAATTTTGATGGTTTCTCAAGCATTCGTTAACTTCAAACGCCCATATCTCGCAAACGGATTGACGATATCGGGAAATTCCTGTTGCATCTGACAGCAGAAACTCGCCCGATTACAAAGGTATGTGTATTTTTCCTCTAAGGCTTTGTAGTTATTGGTTTCGGGTATCAGACTTGCGAAAATTTTGATGGTTTATCAACTATTCCTTAACTTCAAACTCCCATATCTCGCGAACAGATCGACGAACTCGAGAAATTCCGGTTGAATCTGGAAGTAGAAAGTCTCCCGATTACAACGGTATGTGTATTTTTCCCCTAAGGCCATTCCAGTTAGTGGTTTTGAGTATCAGACTTGAGAAAATTTTGATGCGTTCTCAACCATTCCTTAACTTCAAACTCCCATATCTCGCGAACGGATTGACGAACTCGAGAAATTCCTGTTGCATCTGACAGCAGAAACTCGCCCGATTACAACGGTATCTATATTTTTACCCTAGGCCACAGTAGTTATTGGTTCCGAGTATCAGACTTGCGAAAATTGTGATGGTTTATCAACCATTCCTTAACTTCAAACTCCCATATCTCGCGAACGGATCGAATAACTCGAGAAATTCCGGTTGTATCTGGAAGTAGAAACTCTCCCGATTACAACGGTATGTATATTTTTCCCCTAAGGCTTTGTAGTTATTGGTTTCGAGTATCAGACTTGCGAAAATTTTGATTGTTTATCAACCATTCCTTAATTTCAAACTCTCATATCTCGCGAACAGATTGACGAACTCGAGAAATTGCTGTTGCATCTGACAGCAGTAGCTCGCCCGATTACAACGGTATGTGTATTTTTGCCCTAGGCCGTAGTAGTTATTGGTTTCGAGTATCAGACTTGCGAAAATTGTGATGGTTTCTCAACCGTTCCTTAACTTCAAACTCCCATATCTCGCGAACGGATTGACGAACTCGAGAAATTCCTGTTGCATCTGAAAGCAGAAACTCGCCCGATTACAACGGTATCTATATTTTTACCCTAGGCCACAGTAGTTATTGGTTCCGAGTATCAGACTTGCGAAAATTGTGATGGTTTCTCAACCATTCCTTAACTTCAAGCTCCCATATCTCGGGAACGGATCGACGAACTCGAGAAATTCCGGTTGCATCTTGAAGTAGAAACTCTCCCGATTACAACGGTATGTGAATTTTTCCCCTAAGCCTTTGTAGTTATTGGTTTCGAGTATCAGACTTGCGAAAATTTTGATGGTTTATCAACCATTCCTTAACTTCAAACTCCCATATCTCGCGAACGGATTGACGACCTCGAGAAATACCTGTTGCATCTGACAGCAGAAACTCGCCCGATTACAAAGGTATGTGTATTTTTCCCCTAGGCCTTTGTAGTTATTGGTTTCGCGTATCAGACTTGCGAAAATTTTGATGGTTTCTCAAGCATTCCTTAACTTCAAACTCCCATATCTCGCGAACGGATTGACGAACTCGAGAAATTCCTGTTGCATCTGAAAGCAGAAACCCGCCCGATTACAACGGTATGTGTATTTTTACCCTAGGCCATAGTAGTTATTGGTTTCGAGTATCAGACTTGCGAAAATTGCGATGGTTTCTCATCCATTCCTTAACTTCAAACTCCGATATCTCGCGAACGGATCGACGAACTCGAGAAATTCCTGTTCATCTGACAGCAGTAGCTCGCCCGATTAAAATGGTATGTGTATTTCTGCCCTAGGCCACAGTAGTTATTGGTTTCTAGTATCAGAGTTGAGAAAATTTTTATGGTTTCTCAACCATTCCTTAACTCCAAACTCCCATATTTCGCGAACGGATTGCCGAATACGAAAAATTTCTGTTGCATCTGAAAGTAGAAACTCTCCCGATTACAATGGTATGTGTATTTTTCCCCTACGCCTTTGTAGTTATTGGTTTCGAGTATCAGAAGCGAAAATTTTGATTGTTTATCAACCATTCCTTAACTTCAAACTCCCATATCTCGCGAACGGATTGACGAACTCGAGAAATTCCGGTTGCATCTGACAGCAGTAGCTCGCCCGATTACAACGGTATGTGTATTTTTGCCCTAGGCCATAGTAGTTACTGGTTTCGAGTTTCAGACTTGCGAAAATTGTGATGGTTTCTCAACCGTTCCTTAACTTCAAACTCCCATATCTCGCGAACGGATTGACGAACTCGAGAAATTCCTGTTGCATCTGAAAGCAGAAACTCGCCCGATTACAACGGTATGTGTATTTTTCCCCTAAGCTTTTGTAGTTATTGGTTTCGAGTATCAGACTTGCGAAAGTTTTGATTGTTTATCAACCATTCCTTAACTTCAAACTCCCATATCTCGCGAACGGATCGACGAACTCGAGAAATTCCGGTTGCATCTGGTAGTAGAAACTCTCCCGATTACAACGGTATGTGTATTTTTCCCCTAAGCCTTTGTAGTTATTGGTTTCGAGTATCAGACTTGCGAAAATTTTGATGGTTTATCAAGCATTCCTTAACTTCAAACTCCCATATCTCGCGAACGGATCGACGAACTCGAGAAATTCCGGTTGCATCTGGAAGTAGAAACTCTCCCGATTACAACGGTATGTGTATTTTTACCCTAAGGCTTTGTAGTTATTGCTTTCGAGTATCAGACTTGCGAAAGTTTTGATGGTTTATCAACCATTCCTTAACTACAAACCCCCATATCTCGCGAACGGATTGACGAACTCGAGAAATTCCTGACGCATCTGAAAGCAGAAACTCGCCCGATTACAAAGGTATGTGTATTTTTCCCCTAAGGCTTTGTAGTTATTGGTTTCGAGTATCAGACTTGCGAAAATTTTGATGGTTTGTCAACCATTCCTTAACTTCAAACTCCCATATTTCGCGAACGGATTGACGAACGCGAGAAATTCCTGTTGCATCTGACAGCAGTAGCTCGCCCGATTACAACGGTATGTGTATTTTTCCCCTAGGCCTTTGTAGTTATTGGTTTCGCGTATCAGACTTGCGAAAATTTTGATGGTTTCTCAAGCATTCCTTAATTTCAAACTCCCATATCTCGCGAACCGATTGACGATCTCGGGAAATTCCTGTTGCATCTGACAGCAGAAACTCGCCCGATTACAAAGGTATGTGTATTTTTCCCCTAAGGCTTTGTAGTTATTGGTTTCGGGTATCAGACTTGCGAAAATTTTGATGGTTTATCAACCATTCCTTAACTTCAAACTCCCATATCTCTCGAACAGATCGACGAACTCGAGAAATTCCGTTGCATCTGGAAGTAGAAAGTCTCCCGATTACAACGGTATGTGTATTTTTCACCTAAGGCCATTCCAGTTAGTGATTTCGAGTATCAGACTTGAGAAAATTTTGATGCGTTCTCAACCATTCCTTAACTTCAAACTCCCATATCTCGCGAACGGATTGACGATCTCGAGAAATTCCTGTTGCATCTGACAGCAGAAACTCGCCCGATTACAAAGGTATGTGTATTTTTCCCCTAAGGCTTTGTAGTTATTGGTTTCGAGTATCAGACTTGCGAAAATTTTGATGGTTTATCAACCATTCCTTAACTTCAAACTCTCATATCTTGCGAACGGATCGACGAACTCGAGAAATTCCGGTTGTATCTGGAAGTAGAAACTCTCCGGATTACAACGGTATGTATATTTTTCCCCTAAGGCTTTGTAGTTATTGGTTTCGAGTATCAGACTTGCGAAAATTGTGATGGTTTCTCAACCGTTCCTTAACTTCAAACTCCCATATTTCGCGAACGGATTGACGAACGCGAGAAATTCCTGTTGCATCTGACAGCAGTAGCTCGCCCGATTACAACGGTATGTGTATTTTTCCCCTAAGGCTTTGTAGTTATTGGTTTCGAGTATCAGACTTGCGAAAATTGTGATGGTTTCTCAACCGTTCCTTAACTTCAAACTCCCATATCTCGCGAACGGATTGACGAACTCGAGAAATTCCTGATGCATCTGAAAGAAGAAACTCGCCCGATTACAACGGTATGTGTATTTTTACCCTAGGCCATAGTAGTTATTGGTTTCGAGTATCAGACTTGCGAAAATTTAGATTGTTTATCAACCATTCCTTAATTTCAAACTCTCATATCTCGCGAACAGATTGACGAACTCGAGAAATTCCTGTTGCATCTGACAGCAGTAGCTCGCCCGATTACAACGGTATGTGTATTTTTGCCCTAGGCCGTAGTAGTTATTGGTTTCGAGTATCAGACTTGCGAAAATTGTGATGGTTTCTCAACCGTTCCTTAACTTCAAACTCCCATATCTCGCGAACGGATTGACGAACTCGAGAAATTCCTGTTGCATCTGAAAGCAGAAACTCGCCCGATTACAACGGTATCTATATTTTTACCCTAGGCCACAGTAGTTATTGGTTCCGAGTATCAGACTTGCGAAAATTGTGATGGTTTCTCAACCATTCCTTAACTTCAAACACCCATATCTCGGGAACGGATCGACGAACTCGAGAAATTCCGGTTGCATCTGGAAGTAGAAACTCTCCCGATTACAACGGTATGTGTATTTTTCCCCTAAGCCTTTGTAGTTATTGGTTTCGAGTATCAGACTTGCGAAAATTTTGATGGTTTATCAACCATTCCTTAACTTCAAACTCCCATATCTCGCGAACGGATTGACGACCTCGAGAAATACCTGTTGCATCTGACAGCAGAAACTCGCCCGATTACAAAGGTATGTGTATTTTTCCCCTAGGCCTTTGTAGTTATTGGTTTCGCGTATCAGACTTGCGAAAATTTTGATGGTTTCTCAAGCATTCCTTAACTTCAAACTCCCATATCTCGCGAAGGGATTGACGAACTCGAGAAATTCCTGTTGCATCTGAAAGCAGAAACTCGCCCGATTACAACGGTATGTGTATTTTTACCCTAGGCCATAGTAGTTATTGGTTTCGAGTATCAGACTTGCGAAAATTGCGATGGTTTCTCATCCATTCCTTAACTTCAAACTCCCATATCTCGCGAACGGATCGACGAACTCGAGAAATTCCTGTTCATCTGACAGCAGTAGCTCGCCCGATTAAAATGGTATGTGTATTTCTGCCCTAGGCCACAGTAGTTATTGGTTTCTAGTATCAGAGTTGAGAAAATTTTTATGGTTTCTCAACCATTCCTTAACTCCAAACTCCCATATTTCGCGAACGGATTGCCGAATACGAAAAATTTCTGTTGCATCTGAAAGTAGAAACTCTCCCGATTACAATGGTATGTGTATTTTTCCCCTACGCCTTTGTAGTTATTGGGTTCGAGTATCAGAAGCGAAAATTTTGATTGTTTATCAACCATTCCTTAACTTCAAACTCCCATATCTCGCGAACGGATTGACGAACTCGAGAAATTCCTGTTGCATCTGACAGCAGTAGCTCGCCCGATTACAACGGTATGTGTATTTTTGCCCTAGGCCATAGTAGTTATTGGTTTCGGGTATCAGACTTGCGAGAATTGTGATGGTTTCGCAACCGATCCTTAACTTCAAACTCCCATATCTCCCGAACGGATTGACAAACTCGTGAAATTCCTGTCGCATCTGAAAGCAGAAACTCGCCCGATTACAAAGCTATGTGTATTTTTCCCCTAGGCCATTGTAGTTATTGGTTTCGCGTATCAGACTTGCGAAAATTTAATGGTTTCTCAAGCGTTCCTTAACTTCAAGCTCCCATATCTCGCGAACGGATCGACGAACTCGAGAGATTCCGGTTGCATCTGGAAGTAGAAACTCTCCCGATTACAATGGTATGTGTATTTTTGCCCTAGGCCACAGTAGTTGTTGGTTTCAAGTATCAGACTTGCGAAAATTTTGATGGTTTCTCAACCATTCCTTAATTTCAAACTCCCATATCTCGCGAACGGATCGACGAACTCGAGAGATTCCGGTTGCATCTGACAGCAGAAACTCGCCCGATTACAAAGGTATGTGTATTTTTCCCCTAGGCCTTTGTAGTTATTGGTTTCGCGTATCAGACTTGCGAAAATTTTGATGGTTTCTCAAGCATTCCTTAACTTCAAACTCCCATATCTCGCGAAGGGATTGACGAACTCGAGAAATTCCTGTTGCATCTGACAGCAGAAACTCGCCCGATTACAAAGGTATGTGTATTTTTCCCATAGGCCTTTGTAGTTATTGGTTTCGCGTATCAGACTTGCGAAAATTTTGATGGTTTCTCAAGCATTCCTTAATTTCAAACTCCCATATCTCGCGAACCGATTGACGATCTCGGGAAATTCCTGTTGCATCTGACAGCAGAAACTCGCCCGATTACAAAGGTATGTGTATTTTTCCCCTAAGGCTTTGTAGTTATTGGTTTCGGGTATCAGACTTGCGAAAATTTTGATGGTTTATCAACCATTCCTTAACTTCAAACTCCATATCTCTCGAACAGATCGACGAACTCGAGAAATTCCGTTGCATCTGGAAGTAGAAAGTCTCCCGATTACAACGGTATGTGTATTTTTCACCTAAGGCCATTCCAGTTAGTGATTTCGAGTATCAGACTTGAGAAAATTTTGATGCGTTCTCAACCATTCCTTAACTTCAAACTCCCATATCTCGCGAACGGATTGACGATCTCGAGAAATTCCTGTTGCATCTGACAGCAGAAACTCGCCCGATTACAAAGGTATGTGTATTTTTCCCCTAAGGCTTTGTAGTTATTGGTTTCGAGTATCAGACTTGCGAAAATTTTGATGGTTTATCAACCATTCCTTAACTTCAAACTCTCATATCTTGCGAACGGATCGACGAACTCGAGAAATTCCGGTTGTATCTGGAAGTAGAAACTCTCCGGATTACAACGGTATGTATATTTTTCCCCTAAGGCTTTGTAGTTATTGGTTTCAGAGTATCAGACTTGCGAAAATTGTGATGGTTTCTCAACCGTTCCTTAACTTCAAACTCCCATATTTCGCGAACGGATTGACGAACGCGAGAAATTCCTGTTGCATCTGACAGCAGTAGCTCGCCCGATTACAACGGTATGTGTATTTTCCCCTAAGGCTTTGTAGTTATTGTTTCGAGTATCAGACTTGCGAAAATTGTGATGGTTTCTCAACCGTTCCTTAACTTCAAACTCCCATATCTCGCGAACGGATTGACGAACTCGAGAAATTCCTGATGCATCTGAAAGAAGAAACTCGCCCGATTACAACGGTATGTGTATTTTACCCTAGGCCATAGTAGTTATTGGTTTCGAGTATCAGACTTGCGAAAATTTAGATTGTTTATCAACCATTCCTTAATTTCAAACTCTCATATCTCGCGAACAGATTGACGAACTCGAGAAATTCCTGTTGCATCTGACAGCAGTAGCTCGCCCGATTACAACGGTATGTGTATTTTTGCCCTAGGCCGTAGTAGTTATTGGTTTCGAGTATCAGACTTGCGAAAATTGTGATGGTTTCTCAACCGTTCCTTAACTTCAAACTCCCATATCTCGCGAACGGATTGACGAACTCGAGAATTCCTGTTGCATCTGAAAGCAGAAACTCGCCCGATTACAACGGTATCTATATTTTTACCCTAGGCCACAGTAGTTATTGGTTCCGAGTATCAGACTTGCGAAAATTGTGATGGTTTCTCAACCATTCCTTAACTTCAAACACCCATATCTCGGGAACGGATCGACGAACTCGAGAAATTCCGGTTGCATCTGGAAGTAGAAACTCTCCCGATTACAACGGTATGTGTATTTTTCCCCTAAGCCTTTGTAGTTATTGGTTTCGAGTATCAGACTTGCGAAAATTTTGATGTTTATCAACCATTCCTTAACTTCAAACTCCCATATCTCGCGAACGGATTGACGACCTCGAGAAATACCTGTTGCATCTGACAGCAGAAACTCGCCCGATTACAAAGGTATGTGTATTTTTCCCCTAGGCCTTTGTAGTTATTGGTTTCGCGTATCAGACTTGCGAAAATTTTGATGGTTTCTCAAGCATTCCTTAAACTATCCAAAACTCCCATATCTCGCGAAGGGATTGACGAACTCGAGAAATTCCTGTTGCATCTGAAAGCAGAAACTCGCCCGATTACAACGGTATGTGTATTTTTACCCTAGGCCATAGTAGTTATTGGTTTCGAGTATCAGACTTGCGAAAATTGCGATGGTTTCTCATCCATTCCTTAACTTCAAACTCCCATATCTCGCGAACGGATCGACGAACTCGAGAAATTCCTGTTCATCTGACAGCAGTAGCTCGCCCGATTAAAATGTATGTGTATTTCTGCCCTAGGCCACAGTAGTTATTGGTTTCTAGTATCAGAGTTGAGAAAATTTTTATGGTTTCTCAACCATTCCTTAACTCCAAACTCCCATATTTCGCGAACGGATTGCCGAATACGAAAAATTTCTGTTGCATCTGAAAGTAGAAACTCTCCCGATTACAATGGTATGTGTATTTTTCCCCTACGCCTTTGTAGTTATTGGGTTCGAGTATCAGAAGCGAAAATTTTGATTGTTTATCAACCATTCCTTAACTTCAAACTCCCATATCTCGCGAACGGATTGACGAACTCGAGAAATTCCTGTTGCATCTGACAGCAGTAGCTCGCCCGATTACAACGGTATGTGTATTTTTGCCCTAGGCAATAGTAGTTATTGGTTTCGGGTATCAGACTTGCGAGAATTGTGATGGTTTCGCAACCGATCCTTAACTTCAAACTCCCATATCTCCCGAACGGATGACAAACTCGTGAAATTCCTGTCGCATCTGAAAGCAGAAACTCGCCCGATTACAAAGCTATGTGTATTTTCCCCTAGGCCATTGTAGTTATGGTTTCGCGTATCAGACTTGCGAAAATTTAATGGTTTCTCAAGCGTTCCTTAACTTCAAGCTCCCATATCTCGCGAACGGATCGACGAACTCGAGAGATTCCGGTTGCATCTGGAAGTAGAAACTCTCCCGATTACAATGGTATGTGTATTTTTGCCCTAGGCCACAGTAGTTGTTGGTTTCAAGTATCAGACTTGCGAAAATTTTGATGGTTTCTCAACCATTCCTTAATTTCAAACTCCCATATCTCGCGAACGGATCGACGAACTCGAGAGATTCCGGTTGCATCTGGAAGTAGAAACTCTCCCGATTACAACGGTATGTGTAGTTTTACACTAGGCCATAGCAGTTATTGGTTTCGAGTATCAGACTTGCCAAAATTGTGATGGTTTATCAACCATTCCTCAACTTCAAACTCCCATATCTCGCGAACGGATTGACGAACTCGAGAATTCCTGTTCCATCTGACAGCAGTAGCCCGCCCGATTACAACAGTATGTGTATTTTCGCCCTAGGCCATAGTAGTTATTGTTTTCGAGTATAAGACTTGCGAAAATTTTGATGGTTTATCAACCATTCCTTAACTTCAAACACCCATATCTCGCGAACGGGTTGACGAACTCGAGAAATTCCTGTTGCATCTGACAGCAGTAGCTCACCGATTACAACGGTATGTGTATTTTTGCCGTAGGCCATAGTAGTTATTGGTTTCGAGTTTCAGACTTGCGAAAATTGTGATGGTTTCTCAACCGTTCCTTAACTTCAAACTCCCATATCTCGCGAACGGATTGACGAACTCGAGAAATTCCTGTTGCATCTGAAAGCAGAAACTCGCCCGATTACAACGGTATGTGTATTTTTCCCCTAAGCTTTTGTAGTTATTGGTTTCGAGTATCAGACTTGCGAAAGTTTTGATGGTTTATCAACCATTCCTTAACTTCAAACTCCCATATCTCGCGAACGGATCGACGAACTCGAGAAATTCCGGTTGCATCTGGTAGTAGAAACTCTCCCGATTACAACGGTATGTGTATTTTTCCCCTAAGCCTTTGTAGTTATTGGTTTCGAGTATCAGACTTGCGAAAATTTTGATGGTTTATCAAGCATTCCTTAACTTCAAACTCCCATATCTCGCGAACGGATCGACGAACTCGAGAAATTCCGGTTGCATCTGGAAGTAGAAACTCTCCCGATTACAACGGTATGTGTATTTTTACCCTAAGGCTTTGTAGCTATTGCTTTCGAGTATCAGACTTGCGAAAGTTTTGATGGTTTATCAACCATTCCTTAACTACAAACCCCCATATCTCGCGAACGGATTGACGAACTCGAGAAATTCCTGACGCATCTGAAAGCAGAAACTCGCCCGATTACAAAGGTATGTGTATTTTTCCCCTAAGGCTTTGTAGTTATTGGTTTCGAGTATCAGACTTGCGAAAATTTTGATGGTTTGTCAACCATTCCTTAACTTCAAACTCCCATATTTCGCGAACGGATTGACGAACGCGAGAAATTCCTGTTGCATCTGACAGCAGTAGCTCGCCCGATTATAACGGTATGTGTATTTTTCCCCTAGGCCTTTGTAGTTATTGGTTTCGCGTATCAGACTTGCGAAAATTTTGATGGTTTCTCAAGCATTCCTTAATTTCAAACTCCCATATCTCGCGAACCGATTGACGATCTCGGGAAATTCCTGTTGCATCTGACAGCAGAAACTCGCCCGATTACAAAGGTATGTGTATTTTTCCCCTAAGGCTTTGTAGTTATTGGTTTCGGGTATCAGACTTGCGAAAATTTTGATGGTTTATCAACCATTCCTTAACTTCAAACTCCCATATCTCTCGAACAGATCGACGAACTCGAGAAATTCCGTTGCATCTGGAAGTAGAAAGTCTCCCGATTACAACGGTATGTGTATTTTTCCCCTAAGGCCATTCCAGTTAGTGATTTCGAGTATCAGACTTGAGAAAATTTTGATGCGTTCTCAACCATTCCTTAACTTCAAACTCCCATATCTCGCGAACGGATTGACGATCTCGAGAAATTCCTGTTGCATCTGACAGCAGAAACTCGCCCGATTACAAAGGTATGTGTATTTTTCCCCTAAGGCTTTGTAGTTATTGGTTTCGAGTATCAGACTTGCGAAAATTTTGATGGTTTATCAACCATTCCTTAACTTCAAACTCTCATATCTTGCGAACTGATCGACGAACTCGAGAAATTCCGGTTGTATCTGGAAGTAGAAACTCTCCGGATTACAACGGTATGTATATTTTTCCCCTAAGGCTTTGTAGTTATTGGTTTCGAGTATCAGACTTGCGAAAATTGTGATGGTTTCTCAACCGTTCCTTAACTTCAAACTCCCATATTTCGCGAACGGATTGACGAACGCGAGAAATTCCTGTTGCATCTGACAGCAGTAGCTCGCCCGATTACAACGGTATGTGTATTTTTCCCCTAAGGCTTTGTGGTTATTGGTTTCGAGTATCAGACTTGCGAAAATTGTGATGGTTTCTCAACCGTTCCTTAACTTCAAACTCCCATATCTCGCGAACGGATCGACGAACTCGAGAAATTCCTGTTCATCAGACAGCAGTAGCTCACCCGATTACAATGGTATGTGTATTTCTGCCCTAGGCCGCAGTAGTTATTGGTTTCTAGTATCAGAGTTGCGAAAATTTTTATGGTTTCTCAACCATTCCTTAACTCCAAACTCCCATATTTCGCGAACGGATTGCCGAATACGAAAAATTTCTGTTGCATCTGAAAGCAGAAACTCTCCCGATTACAACGGTATGTGTATTTTTCCCCTAGGCCATTGTAGTTATTGGTTTCGCGTATCAGACTTGCGAAAATTTTGATGGTTTCTCAAGCATTCCTTAACTTCAAACTCCCATATCTCGCGAACGGATTGACGAACTCGAGAAATTCCTGTTGCATCTGAAAGCAGAAACTCGCCCGATTACAACGGTATGTATATTTTTACCCTAGGCCATAGTAGTTATTGGTTTCGAGTATCAGACTTGCGAAAATTGCGATGGTTTCTCATCCATTCCTTAACTTCAAACTCCCATATCTCGCGAACGGATCGACGAACTCGAGAAATTCCTGTTCATCAGACAGCAGTAGCTCACCCGATTACAATGGTATGTGTATTTCTGCCCTAGGCCGCAGTAGTTATTGGTTTCTAGTATCAGAGTTGCGAAAATTTTTATGGTTTCTCAAGCATTCCTTAACTCCAAACTCCCATATTTCGCGAACGGATTGCCGAATACGAAAAATTTCTGTTGCATCTGAAAGCAGAAACTCTCCCGATTACAACGGTATGTGTATTTTTCCCCTAGGCCATTGTAGTTATTGGTTTCGCGTATCAGACTTGCGAAAATTTTGATGGTTTCTCAAGCATTCCTTAACTTCAAACTCCCATATCTCGCGAACGGATTGACGAACTCGAGAAATTCCTGTTGCATCTGAAAGCAGAAACTCGCCCGATTACAACGGTATGTATATTTTTACCCTAGGCCATAGTAGTTATTGGTTTCGAGTATCAGACTTGCGAAAATTGCGATGGTTTCTCATCCATTCCTTAACTTCAAACTCCCATATCTCGCGAACGGATCGACGAACTCGAGAAATTCCTGTTCATCTGACAGCAGTAGCTCGCCCGATTACAATGGTATGTGTATTTCTGCCCTAGGCCACAGTAGTTATTGGTTTCTAGTATCAGAGTTGCGAAAATTTTTATGGTTTCTCAAGCATTCCTTAACTCCAAACTCCCATATTTCGCGAACGGATTGCCGAATACGAAAAATTTCTGTTGCATCTGAAAGTAGAAACTCTCCCGATTACAATGGTATGTGTATTTTTCCCCTACGCCATTGTAGTTATTGTTTTCGAGTATCAGAAGCGAAAATTTTGATTGTTTATCAACCATTCCTTAACTTCAAACTCCCATATCTCGCGAACGGATTGACGAACTCGAGAAATTCCTGTTGCATCTGACAGCAGAAGCTCGCCCGATTACAACGGTATGTGTATTTTTGCCCTAGGCCATAGTAGTTATTCGTTTCGGGTATCAGACTTGCGACAATTGTGATGGTTTCTCAACCGATCCTTAACTTCAAACTCCCATATCTCCCGAACGGATTGACGAACTCGAGAAATTCCTGTCGCATCTGAAAGCAGAAACTCGCCCGATTACAAAGCTATGTGTATTTTTCCCCTAGGCCTTTGTAGTTATTGGTTTCGCGTATCAGACTTGCGAAAATTTAATGGTTTCTCAAGCGTTCCTTAACTTCAAGCTCCCATATCTCGCGAACGGATCGACGAACTCGAGAGATTCCGGTTGCATCTGGAAGTAGAAACTCTCCCGATTACAATGGTATGTGTATTTTTGCCCTAGGCCACAGTAGTTGTTGGTTTCAAGTATCAGACTTGCGAAAATTTTGATGGTTTCTCAACCATTCCTTAATTTCAAACTCCCATATCTCGCGAACGGATCGACGAACTCGAGAGACTCCGGTTGCATCTGGAAGTAGAAACTCTCCCGATTACAACGGTATGTGTAGTTTTACACTAGGCCATAGCAGTTATTGGTTTCGAGTATCAGACTTGCGAAAATTTTGATGGTTTCTCAACCATTCCTTAACTTCAAACTCCCATATCTCGCGAACGGATTGACGATCTCGAGAAATTCCTGTTGCATCTGAAAGCAGATACTCGCCCGATTACAAAGGTATGCGTATTTTTCCCCTAAGGCTTTGTAGTTATTGGTTTCGAGTATCAGAATTGCGAAAATTTTGATGGTTTATCAACCATTCCTTAACTTCAAAGCCCCATATCTCGCGAACGGATTGACGAACTCGAGAAATTCCTGTCGCATCTGAAAGCAGAAATTCGCCCGATTACAAAGGTATGTGCATTTCTGCCCTAGGCCACACTAGTTGTTGGTTTGTAGTATCAGATTTGCGAAAATTTTTATGGTTTCTCAAGCATTCCTTAACTCCAAACTCCCATATTTCGCGAACGGATCGACGAACTCGAGTAATTCCGGTTGCATCTCGAAGTAGAAACTCTCCCGATTACAACGGTATGCGTATTTTTCCCCTAAGCCTTTGTAGTTATTGGTTTCGAGTATCAGACTAGCGAAAATTTTGATGGTTTATCAACCATTCCTTAACTTCAAACTCCCATATCTCGTGAACGGATTGACGAACTCGAGAAACTCCCGTTGCATCTGACAGCAGTAGCTCGCCCGATTACAACGGTATGTGTATTTTTGCCCTAGGCCATAGTAGTTATTGGTTTCGGGTATCAGACTTGCGAAAATTGTGATGGTTTCTCAACCGATCCTTAACTTCAAACTCCCATATCTCCCGAACGGATTGACGAACTCGAGAAATTCCTGTCGCATCTGAAAGCAGAAACTCGCCCGATTACAAAGCTATGTGTATTTTCCCCTACGCCTTTGTAGTTATTGGTTTCGCGTATCAGACTTGCCAAAATTTTGATGATTTCTCAAGCATTCCTTAACTTCAAACTCCCATATCTCGCGAACAGATTGACGAACTCGAGAAATTCCTGTTGCATCTGAAAGTAGAATCTCGCCCGATTACAATGGTATGTGTATTTCTCGCCTAGGCCTTTGTAGTTATTGATTTCGAGTATCAGACTTGCGAAAATTTTGATGGTTTCTCAACCTTTCCTTACCTTCAAACTCCCATATCTCGCGAACGGATAGACGATCTCGAGAAATTCCTGTTGCATCTGAAAGCAGAAACTCGCCCGATTACAATGGTATGTGTATTTTTGCCCTAGGCCACAGTAGTTATTGGTTTCAAGTATCAGACTTGCGAAAATTTTGATGGTTTCTCAACCATTCCTTAATTTCAAACTCCCATATCTCGCGAACGGATCGACGAACTCGAGAGATTCCGGTTGCATCTGGAAGTAGAAACTCTCCCGATTACAACGGTATGTGTATTTTTACACTAGGCCATAGTAGTCATTGGTTTCGAGTATCAGACTTGCCAAAATTGTGATGGTTTATCAACCATTCCTTAATTTCAAACTCCCATATCTCGCGAACGGATTGACGAACTCGAGATATTCCTGTTGCATCTGACAGCAGTAGCCCGCCCGATTACAACGGTATGTGTATTTTTGCCCTAGGCCATAGTAGTTATTGTTTTCGAGTACCAGACTTGCGAAAATTTTGATGGTTTCTCAACCATTCCTTAACTTCAAACTCCCATATCTCGCGAACGGATCGACGAACTCGAGAGATTCCGGTTGCATCTAGAAGTAGAAACTCTCCCGATTACAACGGTATGTGTATTTTTACACTAGGCCATAGCAGTTATTGGTTTCGAGTATCAGACTTGCCAAAATTGTGATGGTTTATCAACCATTCCTTAACTTCAAACTCCCATATCTCGCGAACGGATTGACGAACTCGAGAAATTCCTGTTGCATCTGACAGCAGTAGCTCGCCCGATTACAACGGTATGTGTATTTTTGCCTAGGCCATAGTAGTTATTGGTTTCGAGTATCAGACTTGCCAAAATTGTGATGGTTTATCAACCATTCCTTAACTTCAAACTCCCATATCTCGCGAACGGATTGACGAACTCGAGAAATTCCTGTTGCATCTGACAGCAGTAGCTCGTCCAATTACAACGGTATGTGTATTTTTGCCCTAGGCAATAGTAGTTATTGGTTTCGGGTATCAGACTTGCGAAATTTTGATGGTTTCTTAACCATTCCTTAACTTCAAACTCCCATATCTCGCGAACGAATTGACCAACTCGAGAAATTCCTGTTGCATCTGAAAGCAGAAGCTCGACCGATTACCACGGTATGTGTACTTTTCCACTAGGCCATTCCAGTTATTGGTTTCGAGTATCAGACGTGCGAAAATTTTGATGGTTTCTCAAGCATTCCTTACCTTCAAACTCCCATATCTCGCGAACGGATTGACCAACTCGAGAAATTCCTGTTGCATCTGAAAGCAGAAACTCGCCCGATTACCACGGTATGTGTACTTTTCCCCTAGGCCATTCCAGTTATTTGTTTCGAGTATCAGACATGCGAAAATTTGGTGGTTGCTCAACCATTCCTTAACTTCAAGCTCCCATATCTCGCGAACGGATTGTCGAACTCGAGAAATTCCTGTTGCATGTGACAGCAGAAACTCGCCCGATTACCATGGTATGTGTATTTTTGCCCTAGGCCATAGTAGTTATTGGTTGCGAGTATCAGACTTGCGAAAATTTTGATGGTTTCTCAATCATTCCTTTACTTCAATTTCCCATATCTCGCGAACGGATTGACGAACTCGAGAAATTCCTGTTGCATCTGAAAGCAGAAACTCTCCCGATTACAACGGTATGTGTATTTTTCCCCTAGGCCATTATAGTTATTGGTTTCGAGTACCAGACTTTCGAAAATTTTGATGGCTTCTCAACCATTCCTTAACTTCAAACTCCCATAACTCGCGAACGGATTGTCGAACTCGATAAATTCCTGTTGCATCTAACAGCAGAAACTCGCCCGATTACCACGGTATGTGTATTTTTGCCCTAGGCCATAGTAGTTATTGGTTTCGAGTATCAGACTTGCGAAAGTTTTGATGGTTTCTCAACCATTCCTTAACTTCAAACTCCCATATCTCGCGAACGGATTGTCGAACTCGAGAAATTCCTGTTGCATCTAACAGCAGAATCTAGCCCGATTACAACGGTATGTGTATTTCTGCCGTAGGCCATAGTATTTATTTGTTTCGAGTATCAGACTTGCGAAATTTTTATGGTTTCTCAACCATTCCTTAAGTTCAAATTCCCATATCTCGCGAACGGATTGACGAACTCGAGAAATTCCTGTTGCATCTTAAAGCAGAAACTCTCCCGATTACAACAGTATGTGTACTTTTCCCCTTGGCCATTATAGTTATTGGTTTGAGTACCAGACTTTCGAAAATTTTGATGGTTTCTCAACCATTCCTTAACTTCAAACTCCCATATCTCGCGAACGGATTGACCAACTCGGGAAATTCCTGTTGCATCTGAAAGCAGAAACTCGCCCGATTACCTCGGTATGTGTACTTTTCCCCTAGGGCATTCCAGTTACTGGTTTCGAGTATCAGACATGCGAAAATTTTGATGGTTGCTCAACCATTCCTTAACTTCAAACTCCCATATCTCGCGAACGGATTGTCGAACTCGAAAAATTCCTGTTGCATCTGACAGCAGAAACTCGCCCGATTACCGCGGCATGTGTATTTTTGCCCTAGGCCATAGTAGTTATTGGTTTCGAGTATCAGACTTGCCAAAATTTTGATGGTCTCTCTACCATTCCTTAACTTCAAACTCCCATATCTCGCGAATGGATTGACCAACTCGAGAAATTCCTGTTGCATCTGAAAGCAGAAACTCGCCCGATTACCACGGTATGTGTTCTTTTCCCCTAGGCCATTCCAGTTATTTGTTTCGAGTATCAAACATGCGAAAATTTTGATGGTTGCTCAACCATTCCTTAACTTCAAACTCCCTTATCTCGCGAACGGATTGACCAACTCGGGAAATTCCTGTTGCATCTGAAAGCAGAAACTCGCCCGATTACCTCGGTATGTGTACTTTTCCCCTAGGCCATTCCAGTTACTGGTTTCGAGTATCAGACATGCGAAAATTTTGATGGTTGCTCAACCATTCCTTAACTTCAAACTCCCATATCTCGCGAACGGATTGTCGAACTCGAGAAATTCCTGTTGCATCTGACAGCAGAAACTCGCCCGATTACCGCGGCATGTGTATTTTTGCCCTAGGCCATAGTAGTTATTGGTTTCGAGTATCAGACTTGCCAAAATTTTGATGGTCTCTCTACCATTCCTTAACTTCAAACTCCCATATCTCGCGAATGGATTGACCAACTCGAGAAATTCCTGTTGCATCTGAAAGCAGAAACTCGCCCGATTACCACGGTATGTGTACTTTTCCCCTAGGCCATTCCAGTTATTTGTTTCGAGTATCAAACATGCGAAAATTTTGATGGTTGCTCAACCATTCCTTAACTTCAAACTCCCATATCTCGCGAACGGATTGTCGAACTCGAGAAATTCCTATTGCATCTGACAGCAGAATCTCGCCCGATTACAACGGTATGTGTATTTTTGCCCTAGGCCATAGTAGTTATTGGTTTCGGGTATCAGACTTGCGAAATTTTGATGGTTTCTTAACCATTCCTTAACTTCAAATTCCCATATCTCGCGAACGGATTGACGAACTCGAGAAATTCCTGTCGCATCTGAAAGCAGAAACTCTCCCGGTTACAACGGTATGTGTATTTTTCCCCTAGGCCATTATAGTTATTGGTTTCGAGTACCAGACTTGCGAAAATTTTGATGGTTTCTCAACCATTCCTTAACTTCAAACTCCCATATCTCGCGAACTAAATGACGAACTCGAGAAATTCCTGTTGCATCTGAAAGCAGAAACTCGCCCGATTACCGCGGTATGTGTACTTTTCCCCTAGGCCATTCCAGTTACTGGTTTCGAGTATCAGACATGCGAAAATTTTGATGGTTGCTCAACCATTCCTTAACATCAAACTCCCTTATCTCGCGAACGGATTGACCAACTCGGGAAATTCCTGTTGCATCTGAAAGCAGAAACTCGCCCGATTACCTCGGTATGTGTACTTTTCCCCTAGGCCATTCCAGTTACTAGTTTCGAGTATTAGACATGCGAAAATTTTGATGGTTGCTCAACCATTCCTTAACTTCAAACTCCCATATCTCGCGAACGGATTGTCGAACTCGAGAAATTCCTGTTGCATCTGACAGCAGAATCTCGCCCGATTACAACGGTATGTGTATTTTTGTCCTAGGCCATAGTAGTTATTGGTTTCGGGTATCAGACTTGCGAAATTTTGATGGTTTCTTAACCATTCCTTAACTTCAAACTCCCATATCTCGCGAACGAATTGACGAACTCGAGAAATTCTTGTTGCATGAGACAGCAGAATCTCGCCCGATTACAACGGTATGTGTATTTTTCCCCTAGGCCATTATAGTTATTGGTTTCGAGTACCAGACTTGCGAAAATTTTGATGGTTTCTCAACCATTCCTTAAGTTCAAATTCCCATATCTCGCGAACGGATTGTCGAACTCGAGAAATTCCTGTTGCATCTGACAGCAGAAACTCGCCCGATTACCGCGGCATGTGTATTTTTGCCCTAGGCCATAGTAGTTATTGGTTTCGAGTATCAGACTTGCCAAAATTTTGATCGTCTCTCTACCATTCCTTAACTTCAAACTCCCATATCTCGCGAATGGGTTGACCAACTCGAGAAATTCCTGTTGCATCTGAAATTAGAAACTCGCCCGATTACCACGGTATGTGTTCTTTTCCCCTAGGCCATTCCAGTTATTTGTTTCGAGTATCAGACATGCGAAAATTTGGTGGTTGCTCAACCATTCCTTAACTTCAAGCTCCCATATCTCGCGAACGGATTGTCGAACTCGAGAAATTCCTATTGCATCTGACAGCAGAATCTCGCCCGATTACAACGGTATGTGTATTTTTGCCCTAGGCCATAGTAGTTATTGGTTTCGGGTATCAGACTTGCGAAATTTTGATGGTTTCTTAACCATTCCTTAACTTCAAATTCCCATATCTCGCGAACGGATTGACGAACTCGAGAAATTCCTGTCGCATCTGAAAGCAGAAACTCTCCCGGTTACAACGGTATGTGTATTTTTCCCCTAGGCCATTATAGTTATTGGTTTCGAGTACCAGACTTGCGAAAATTTTGATGGTTTCTCAACCATTCCTTAACTTCAAACTCCCATATCTCGCGAACTAAATGACGAACTCGAGAAATTCCTGTTGCATCTGAAAGCAGAAACTCGCCCGATTACCGCGGTATGTGTACTTTTCCCCTAGGCCATTCCAGTTACTGGTTTCGAGTATCAGACATGCGAAAATTTTGATGGTTGCTCAACCATTCCTTAACATCAAACTCCCTTATCTCGCGAACGGATTGACCAACTCGGGAAATTCCTGTTGCATCTGAAAGCAGAAACTCGCCCGATTACCTCGGTATGTGTACTTTTCCCCTAGGCCATTCCAGTTACTAGTTTCGAGTATTAGACATGCGAAAATTTTGATGGTTGCTCAACCATTCCTTAACTTCAAACTCCCATATCTCGCGAACGGATTGTCGAACTCGAGAAATTCCTGTTGCATCTGACAGCAGAATCTCGCCCGATTACAACGGTATGTGTATTTTTGTCCTAGGCCATAGTAGTTATTGGTTTCGGGTATCAGACTTGCGAAATTTTGATGGTTTCTTAACCATTCCTTAACTTCAAACTCCCATATCTCGCGAACGAATTGACGAACTCGAGAAATTCTTGTTGCATGAGACAGCAGAATCTCGCCCGATTACAACGGTATGTGTATTTTTCCCCTAGGCCATTATAGTTATTGGTTTCGAGTACCAGACTTGCGAAAATTTTGATGGTTTCTCAACCATTCCTTAAGTTCAAATTCCCATATCTCGCGAACGGATTGTCGAACTCGAGAAATTCCTGTTGCATCTGACAGCAGAAACTCGCCCGATTACCGCGGCATGTGTATTTTTGCCCTAGGCCATAGTAGTTATTGGTTTCGAGTATCAGACTTGCCAAAATTTTGATCGTCTCTCTACCATTCCTTAACTTCAAACTCCCATATCTCGCGAATGGGTTGACCAACTCGAGAAATTCCTGTTGCATCTGAAATTAGAAACTCGCCCGATTACCACGGTATGTGTTCTTTTCCCCTAGGCCATTCCAGTTATTTGTTTCGAGTATCAGACATGCGAAAATTTGGTGGTTGCTCAACCATTCCTTAACTTCAAGCTCCCATATCTCGCGAACGGATTGTGGAACTCGAGTAATTCCTGTTGCATCTAACAGCAGAATCTCGCCCGATTACAGCGGTATGTGTATTTTTGCCCTAGGCCATTGTAGTTATTGGTTTCGAGTATCAGACTTGCGAAATTTTGATAGTTTCTCAACCATTCCTTAAATTCAAACTCACATATCTCGCGAACTGATTGACGAACTCGAGAAATTCCTGCTGCATCTGAAAGCAGAAACTCGCCCGATTACCACGGTATGTTTACTTTTACCCTAGGCCATTCCAGTTATTTGTTTCGTGTATCAGACATGCGAAAATTTTGATGGTTGCCCAACCATTCCTTAACTTCAAACTCCCATATCTCGCGAACGGATTGTCGAACTCGAGAAATTCCTGTTGCATGTGACAGCAGAATCTCGCCCGATTGCAACGGGATGTGTATTTTTGTCCTAGGTTATAGTAGTTATTGGTTTCGGGTATCAGACTTGCGAAAATTTTGATGGTTTCTCAACCATTCCTTAAATTCAAACTCCCATATCTCGCGAACGGATTGTCGAACTCGAGAAATTCCTGTTGCATCTAACAGCAGAAACTCGCCCGATTACCACGGTATGTGTATTTTTGCCCTAGGCCATAGTTGTTATTGGTTTCGAGTATCAGACTTGCGAAAATTTTGATGGTTTCTCAACCATTCCTTAACTTCAAACTCCCATATCTCGCGAACGCATTGTCGAACTCGAGAAATTCCTGTTGCATCTAACAGCAGAATCTAGCCCGATTACAACGGTATGTGTATTTCTGCCGTAGGCCATAGTATTTATTGGTTTCGAGTATCAGACTTGCGAAATTTTGATGGTTTCTCAACCATTCCTTAAGTTCAAATTCCCATATCTCGCGAACGGATTGTCGAACTCGAGAAATTCCTGTTGCATCTGACAGCAGAATCTCGCCCGATTACAACGGTATGTGTATTTTTGTCCTAGGCCATTGTAGTTATTGGTTTCGAGTATCAGACTTGCGAAATTTTGATAGTTTCTCAACCATTCCTTAACTTCAAGCTCCCATATCTCGCGAATGGATTGACCAACTCGAGAAATTCCTGTTGCATCTGAAATTAGAAACTCCCCCGATTACCACGGTATGTGTTCTTTTCCCCTAGGCCATTCCAGTTATTTGTTTCGAGTATCAAACATGCGAAAATTTTGATGGTTGCTCAACCATTCCTTAACTTCAAACTCCCATATCTCGCGAACGGATTGACAAACTCGGGAAATTCCTGTTGCATCTGAAAGCAGAAACTCGCCCGATTACCTCGGTATGTGTACTTTTCCCCTAGGCCATTCCAGTTACTGGTTTCGGGTATCAGACATGCGAAAATTTTGATGGTTGCTCAACCATTCCTTAACTTCAAACTCCCATATCTCGCGAACGAATTGACCAACTCGAGAAATTCCTGTTGCATCTGAAAGCAGAAACTCGACCGATTACCACGGTATGTGTACTTTTCCACTAGGCCATTCCAGTTATTGGTTTCGAGTATCAGACGTGCGAAAATTTTGATGGTTTCTCAAGCATTCCTTACCTTCAAACTCCCATATCTCGCGAACGGATTGTCGAACTCGAGAAATTCCTGTTGCATGTGACAGCAGAAACTCGCCCGATTACCATGGTGTGTGTATTTTTGCCCTAGGCCATAGTAGTTATTGGTTGCGAGTATCAGACTTGCGAAAATTTTGATGGTTTCTCAATCATTCCTTTACTTCAAATTCCCATATCTCGCGAACGGATTGACGAACTCGAGAAATTCCTGTTGCATCTGACAGCAGAATCTCGCCCGATTACAACGGTATGTGTACTTTTCCCCTAGGCCATTCCAGTTACTGGTTTCGAGTATCAGACATGCGAAAATTTGGTGGTTGCTCAACCATTCCTTAACTTCAAGCTCCCATATCTCGCGAACGGATTGTCGAACTCGAGAAATTCCTGTTGCATGTGACAGCAGAAACTCGCCCGATTACCATGGTGTGTGTATTTTTGCCCTAGGCCATAGTAGTTATTGGTTGCGAGTATCAGACTTGCGAAAATTTTGATGGTTTCTCAATCATTCCTTTACTTCAAATTCCCATATCTCGCGAACGGATTGACGAACTCGAGAAATTCCTGTTGCATCTGAAAGCAGAAACTCGCCCGGTTACCACGGTATGTGTATTTTTGCCCTAGGCCATAGTAGTTATTGGTTTCGAGTATCAGTCTTGCGAAATTTTGATGGTTTCTCAACCTTTCCTTGACTTCAAACTCCCATATCTCGCGAACGGATTGACGAACTCGAGAAATTCCTGTTGCATCTGACAGCAGAATCTCGCCCGATTACAACGGTATGTGTACTTTTCCCCTAGGCCATTCCAGTTACTGGTTTCGAGTATCAGACATGCGAAAATTTTGATGGTTGCTCAACCATTCCTTAACTTCAAACTCCCATATCTCGCGAACGGATTGTCGAACTCGAGAAATTCCTGTTGCATCTGACAGCAGAATCTCGCCCGATTACAACGGTATGTGTATTTTTGTCCTAGGCCATAGTAGTTATTGGTTTCGGGTGTCAGACTTGCGAAATTTTGATGGTTTCTTAACCATTCCTTAACTTCAAACTCCCATATCTCGCGAACGAATTGACCAACTCGAGAAATTCCTGTTGCATCTGAAAGCAGAAACTCGACCGATTACCACGGTATGTGTACTTTTCCACTAGGCCATTCCAGTTATTGGTTTCGAGTATCAGACGTGCGAAAATTTTGATGGTTTCTCAAGCATTCCTTACCTTCAAACTCCCATATCTCGCGAACGGATTGACCAACTCGAGAAATTCCTGTTGCATCTGAAAGCAGAAACTCGCCCGATTACCACGGTATGTGTACTTTTCCCCTAGGCCATTCCAGTTATTTGTTTCGAGTATCAGACATGCGAAAATTTGGTGGTTGCTCAACCATTCCTTAACTTCAAGCTCCCATATCTCGCGAACGGATTGTCGAACTCGAGAAATTCCTGTTGCATGTGACAGCAGAAACTCGCCCGATTACCATGGTATGTGTATTTTTGCCCTAGGCCATAGTAGTTATTGGTTGCGAGTATCAGACTTGCGAAAATTTTGATGGTTTCTCAATCATTCCTTTACTTCAATTTCCCATATCTCGCGAACGGATTGACGAACTCGAGAAATTCCTGTTGCATCTGAAAGCAGAAACTCGCCCGGTTACCACGGTATGTGTATTTTTGCCCTAGGCCATAGTAGTTATTGGTTTCGAGTATCAGTCTTGCGAAATTTTGATGGTTTCTCAACCTTTCCTTGACTTCAAACTCCCATATCTCGCGAACGGATTGACGAACTCGAGAAATTCCTGTTGCATCTGACAGCAGAATCTCGCCCGATTACAACGGTATGTGTACTTTTCCCCTAGGCCATTCCAGTTACTGGTTTCGAGTATCAGACATGCGAAAATTTTGATGGTTGCTCAACCATTCCTTAACTTCAAACTCCCATATCTCGCGAACGGATTGTCGAACTCGAGAAATTCCTGTTGCATCTGACAGCAGAATCTCGCCCGATTACAACGGTATGTGTATTTTTGTCCTAGGCCATAGTAGTTATTGGTTTCGGGTGTCAGACTTGCGAAATTTTGATGGTTTCTTAACCATTCCTTAACTTCAAACTCCCATATCTCGCGAACGAATTGACCAACTCGAGAAATTCCTGTTGCATCTGAAAGCAGAAACTCGACCGATTACCACGGTATGTGTACTTTTCCACTAGGCCATTCCAGTTATTGGTTTCGAGTATCAGACGTGCGAAAATTTTGATGGTTTCTCAAGCATTCCTTACCTTCAAACTCCCATATCTCGCGAACGGATTGACCAACTCGAGAAATTCCTGTTGCATCTGAAAGCAGAAACTCGCCCGATTACCACGGTATGTGTACTTTTCCCCTAGGCCATTCCAGTTATTTGTTTCGAGTATCAGACATGCGAAAATTTGGTGGTTGCTCAACCATTCCTTAACTTCAAGCTCCCATATCTCGCGAACGGATTGTCGAACTCGAGAAATTCCTGTTGCATGTGACAGCAGAAACTCGCCCGATTACCATGGTATGTGTATTTTTGCCCTAGGCCATAGTAGTTATTGGTTGCGAGTATCAGACTTGCGAAAATTTTGATGGTTTCTCAATCATTCCTTTACTTCAATTTCCCATATCTCGCGAACGGATTGACGAACTCGAGAAATTCCTGTTGCATCTGAAAGCAGAAACTCTCCCGATTACAACGGTATGTGTATTTTTCCCCTAGGCCATTATAGTTATTGGTTTCGAGTACCAGACTTTCGAAAATTTTGATGGCTTCTCAACCATTCCTTAACTTCAAACTCCCATAACTCGCGAACGGATTGTCGAACTCGAGAAATTCCTGTTGCATCTAACAGCAGAAACTCGCCCGATTACCACGGTATGTGTATTTTTGCCCTAGGCCATAGTAGTTATTGGTTTCTGAGTATCAGACTTGCGAAAGTTTTGATGGTTTCTCAACCATTCCTTAACTTCAAACTCCCATATCTCGCGAACGGATTGTCGAACTCGAGAAATTCCTGTTGCATCTAACAGCAGAATCTAGCCCGATTACAACGGTATGTGTATTTCTGCCGTAGGCCATAGTATTTATTGGTTTCGAGTATCAGACTTGCGAAATTTTTATGGTTTCTCAACCATTCCTTAAGTTCAAATTCCCATATCTCGCGAACGGATTGACGAACTTGAGAAATTCCTGTTGCATCTGAAAGCAGAATCTCGCCCGATTACAACGGTATGTGTACTTTTCCCCTAGGCCATTCCAGTTACTGGTTTCGAGTATCAGACATGCGAAAATTTTGATGGTTGCTCAACCATTCCTTAACTTCAAACTCCCATATCTCGCGAACGGATTGTCGAACTCGAGAAATTCCTGTTGCATCTGACAGCAGAATCTCGCCCGATTACAACGGTATGTGTATTTTTGTCCTAGGCCATAGTAGTTATTGGTTTCGGGTGTCAGACTTGCGAAATTTTGATGGTTTCTTAACCATTCCTTAACTTCAAACTCCCATATCTCGCGAACGAATTGACCAACTCGAGAAATTCCTGTTGCATCTGAAAGCAGAAACTCGACCGATTACCACGGTATGTGTACTTTTCCACTAGGCCATTCCAGTTATTGGTTTCGAGTATCAGACGTGCGAAAATTTTGATGGTTTCTCAAGCATTCCTTACCTTCAAACTCCCATATCTCGCGAACGGATTGACCAACTCGAGAAATTCCTGTTGCATCTGAAAGCAGAAACTCGCCCGATTACCACGGTATGTGTACTTTTCCCCTAGGCCATTCCAGTTATTTGTTTCGAGTATCAGACATGCGAAAATTTGGTGGTTGCTCAACCATTCCTTAACTTCAAGCTCCCATATCTCGCGAACGGATTGTCGAACTCGAGAAATTCCTGTTGCATGTGACAGCAGAAACTCGCCCGATTACCATGGTATGTGTATTTTTGCCCTAGGCCATAGTAGTTATTGGTTGCGAGTATCAGACTTGCGAAAATTTTGATGGTTTCTCAATCATTCCTTTACTTCAATTTCCCATATCTCGCGAACGGATTGACGAACTCGAGAAATTCCTGTTGCATCTGAAAGCAGAAACTCTCCCGATTACAACGGTATGTGTATTTTTCCCCTAGGCCATTATAGTTATTGGTTTCGAGTACCAGACTTTCGAAAATTTTGATGGCTTCTCAACCATTCCTTAACTTCAAACTCCCATAACTCGCGAACGGATTGTCGAACTCGAGAAATTCCTGTTGCATCTAACAGCAGAAACTCGCCCGATTACCACGGTATGTGTATTTTTGCCCTAGGCCATAGTAGTTATTGGTTTCGAGTATCAGACTTGCGAAAGTTTTGATGGTTTCTCAACCATTCCTTAACTTCAAACTCCCATATCTCGCGAACGGATTGTCGAACTCGAGAAATTCCTGTTGCATCTAACAGCAGAATCTAGCCCGATTACAACGGTATGTGTATTTCTGCCGTAGGCCATAGTATTTATTGGTTTCGAGTATCAGACTTGCGAAATTTTTATGGTTTCTCAACCATTCCTTAAGTTCAAATTCCCATATCTCGCGAACGGATTGACGAACTTGAGAAATTCCTGTTGCATCTGAAAGCAGAAACTCTCCCGATTACAACAGTATGTGTACTTTTCCCCTTGGCCATTATAGTTATTGGTTTGAGTACCAGACTTGCGAAAATTTTGATGGTTTCTCAACCATTCCTTAACTTCAAACTCCCATATCTCGCGAACGGATTGACCAACTCGGGAAATTCCTGTTGCATCTGAAAGCAGAAACTCGCCCGATTACCTCGGTATGTGTACTTTTCCTCTAGGGCATTCCAGTTACTGGTTTCGAGTATCAGACATGCGAAAATTTTGATGGTTGCTCAACCATTCCTTAACTTCAAACTCCCATATCTCGCGAACGGATTGTCGAACTCGAGAAATTCCTGTTGCATCTGACAGCAGAAACTCGCCCGATTACCGCGGCATGTGTATTTTTGCCCTAGGCCATAGTAGTTATTGGTTTCGAGTATCAGACTTGCCAAAATTTTGATGGTCTCTCTACCATTCCTTAACTTCAAACTCCCATATCTCGCGAATGGATTGACCAACTCGAGAAATTCCTGTTGCATCTGAAAGCAGAAACTCGCCCGATTACCACGGTAGGTGTTCTTTTCCCCTAGGCCATTCCAGTTATTTGTTTCGAGTATCAAACATGCGAAAATTTTGATGGTTGCTCAACCATTCCTTAACTTCAAACTCCCTTATCTCGCGAACGGATTGACCAACTCGGGAAATTCCTGTTGCATCTGAAAGCAGAAACTCGCCCGATTACCTCGGTATGTGTACTTTTCCCCTAGGGCATTCCAGTTACTGGTTTCGAGTATCAGACATGCGAAAATTTTGATGGTTGCTCAACCATTCCTTAACTTCAAACTCCCATATCTCGCGAACGGATTGTCGAACTCGAGAAATTCCTGTTGCATCTGACAGCAGAAACTCGCCCGATTACCGCGGCATGTGTATTTTTGCCCTAGGCCATAGTAGTTATTGGTTTCGAGTATCAGACTTGCCAAAATTTTGATGGTCTCTCTACCATTCCTTAACTTCAAACTCCCATATCTCGCGAATGGATCGACCAACTCGAGAAATTCCTGTTGCATCTGAAAGCAGAAACTCGCCCGATTACCACGGTATGTGTTCTTTTCCCCTAGGCCATTCCAGTTATTTGTTTCGAGTATCAAACATGCGAAAATTTTGATGGTTGCTCAACCATTCCTTAACTTCAAACTCCCTTATCTCGCGAACGGATTGACCAACTCGGGAAATTCCTGTTGCATCTGAAAGCAGAAACTCGCCCGATTACCTCGGTATGTGTACTTTTCCCCTAGGCCATTCCAGTTACTAGTTTCGAGTATTAGACATGCGAAAATTTTGATGGTTGCTCAACCATTCCTTAACTTCAAACTCCCATATCTCGCGAACGGATTGTCGAACTCGAGAAATTCCTGTTGCATCTGACAGCAGAATCGCGCCCGATTACAACGGTATGTGTATTTTTGCCCTAGGCCATAGTAGTTCTTGGTTTCGAGTATCAGACTTGCGAAATTTTGATGGTTTCTCAACCATTCCTTAACTTCAAATTCCCATATCTCGCGAACGCATTGACGAACTCGAGAAATTCCTGTTGCATCTGAAAGCAGAAACTCTCCCGATTACAACGGTATGTGTATTTTTCCCCTAGGCCATTATAGTTATTGGTTTCGATTACGAGACTTGCGAAAATTTTGATGGTTTCTCAACCATTCCTTAAATTCAAACTCACATATCTTGCGAACGGATTGAAGAACTCGAGAAATTCCTGCTGCATCTGAAAGCAGAAACACGCCCGATTACCACGGTATGTGTACTTTTCCCCTAGGCCATTCCAGTTATTTGTTTCGAGTATCAAACATGCGAAAATTTTGATGGTTGCTCAACCATTCCTTAACTTCAAACTCCCATATCTCGCGAACGGATTGTCGAACTCGAGAAATTCCTGTTGCATCTGACAGCAGAATCTCGCCCGATTACAACGGTATGTGTATTTTTGACCTAGGCCATAGCAGTTATTGGTTTCGGGTATCAGACTTGCGAAATTTTGATGGTTTCTTAACCATTCCTTAACTTCAAATTCCCATATCTCGCGAACGGATTGACGAACTCGAGAAATTCCTGTCGCATCTGAAAGCAGAAACTCTCCCGATTACAACGGTATGTGTATTTTTCCCCTAGGCCATTATAGTTATTGGTTTCGAGTACCAGACTTGCGAAAATTTTGATGGTTTCTCAACCATTCCTTAACTTCAAACTCCCATATCTCGCGAACGGATTGACGAACTCGAGAAATTCCTGTTGCATCTGAAAGCAGAAACTCGCCCGATTACCGCGGTGTGTGTACTTTTCCCCTAGGCCATTCCAGTTACTGGTTTCGAGGATCAGACATGCGAAAATTTTGATGGTTGCTCAACCATTCCTTAACATCAAACTCCCATATCTCGCGAACGGATTGACCAACTCGAGAAATTCCTGCTGCATCTGAAAGCAGAAACACGCCCGATTACCACGGTATGCGTTCTTTTCCCCTAGGCCATTCCAGTTATTTGTTTCGTGTATCAGACGTGCGAAAATTTTGATGGTTGCCGAACCATTCCTTAACTTCAAATTCCCATATCTCGCGAACCGATTGTCGAACTCGAGAAATTCCTGTTGCATCTGACAGCAGAAACTCGCCCGATTACCGCGGTATGTGTATTTTTGTCCTAGACCATAGTAGTTATTGGTATCGAGTATCAGACTTGCCAAAATTTTGATGGTTTCTCAACCATTCCTTAACTTCAAACTCCCATATCTCGCGAACGGATTGACCAACTCGAGAAATTTCTGTTGCATCTGAAAGCAGAAACTCGCCCGATTACCACGGTATGTGTACTTTTCCCCTAGGCCATTCCAGTTATTTGTTTCGAGTATCAAACATGCGAAAATTTTGATGGTTGCTCAACCATTCCTTAACTTCAAACTCCCATATCTCGCGAACGGATTGTCGAACTCGAGAAATTCCTATTGCATCTGACAGCAGAATCTCGCCCGATTACAACGGTATGTGTATTTTTGCCCTAGGCCATAGTAGTTTTTGGTTTCGGGTATCAGACTTGCGAAATTTTTATGGTTTCTTAACCATTCCTTAACTTCAAATTCCCATATCTCGAGAACGGATTGACGAACTCGAGAAATTCCTGTCGCATCTGAAAGCAGAAACTCTCCCGATTACAACGGTATGTGTATTTTTCCCCTAGGCCATTATAGTTATTGGTTTCGAGTACCAGACTTGCGAAAATTTTGATGGTTTCTCAACCATTCCTTAACTTCAAACTCCCATATCTCGCGAACTAAATGACGAACTCGAGAAATTCCTGTTGCATCTGAAAGCAGAAACTCGCCCGATTACCGCGGTATGTGTACTTTTCCCCTAGGCCATTCCAGTTACTGGTTTCGAGGATCAGACATGCGAAAATTTTGATGGTTGCTCAACCATTCCTTAACTTCAAACTCCCTTATCTCGCGAACGGATTGACCAACTCGGGAAATTCCTGTTGCATCTGAAAGCAGAAACTCGCCCGATTACCTCGGTATGTGTACTTTTCCCCTAGGCCATTCCAGTTACTAGTTTCGAGTATTAGACATGCGAAAATTTTGATGGTTGCTCAACCATTCCTTAACTTCAAACTCCCATATCTCGCGAACGGATTGTCGAACACGAGAAATTCCTGTTGCATCTGACAGCAGAATCTCGCCCGATTACAACGGTATGTGTATTTTTGTCCTAGGCCATAGTAGTTATTGGTTTCGGGTATCAGACTTGCGAAATTTTGATGGTTTCTTAACCATTCCTTAACTTCAAATTCCCATATCTCGCGAACGGATTGTCGAACTCGAGAAATTCCTGTTGCATCTGACAGCAGAAACTCACCCGATTACCGCGGTATGTGTATTTTAGCCCTAGGCCATAGTAGTTATTGGTTTCGAGTATCAGACTTGCGAAAATTTTGATGGTTTCTCAATCATTCCTTAACTTCAAACTCCCATATCTCGCGAACGGATTGACCAACTCGAGAAATTCCTGTTGCATCTGACAGCAGAATCGCGCCCGATTACAACGGTATGTGTATTTTTGCCCTAGGCCATTCCAGTTATTTGTTTCGTGTATCAGACATGCGAAAATTTTGATGGTTGCCCAACCATTCCTTAACTTCAAACTCCCATATCTCGCGAACGGATTGTCGAACTCGAGAAATTCCTGTTGCATGTGACAGCAGAATCTCGCCCGATTACAACGGTATGTGTATTTTTGTCCTAGGCTATAGTAGTTATTGGTTTCGGGTATCAGACTTGCGAAAATTTTGATGGTTTCTCAACCATTCCTTAAATTCAAACTCCCGTATCTCGCGAACGGATTGTCGAACTCGAGAAATTCCTGTTGCATCTAACAGCAGAAACTCGCCCGATTACCACGGTATGTGTATTTTTGCCCTAGGCCATAGTTGTTATTGGTTTCGAGTATCAGAGTTGCGAAAATTTTGATGGTTTCTCAACCATTCCTTAACTTCAAACTCCCATATCTCGCGAACGCATTGTCGAACTCGAGAAATTCCTGTTGCATCTAACAGCAGAATCTAGCCCGATTACAACGGTATGTGTATTTCTGCCGTAGGCCATAGTATTTATTGGTTTCGAGTATCAGACTTGCGAAATTTTGATGGTTTCTCAACCATTCCTTAAGTTCAAATTCCCATATCTCGCGAACGGATTGTCGAACTCGAGAAATTCCTGTTGCATCTGACAGCAGAAACTCGCCCGATTACCGCGGTATGTGTATTTTTGCCCTAGGCCATAGTAGTTATTGGTTTCGGGTATCAGACTTGGGAAATTTTGATGGTTTCTTAACCATTCCTTAACTTCAAACTCCCATATCTCGCGAACGAATTGACCAACTCGAGAAATTCCTGTTGCATCTGAAAGCAGAAACTCGACCGATTACCACGGTATGTGTACTTTTCCACTAGGCCATTCCAGTTATTGGTTTCGAGTATCAGACGTGCGAAAATTTTGATGGTTTCTCAAGCATTCCTTACCTTCAAACTCCCATATCTCGCGAACGGATTGACCAACTCGAGAAATTCCTGTCTCATCTGAAAGCAGAAACTCGCCTGATTACCACGGTATGTGTACTTTTCCCCTAGGCCATTCCAGTTATTTGTTTCGAGTATCAGACATGCGAAAATTTGGTGGTTGCTCAACCATTCCTTAACTTCAAGCTCCCATATCTCGCGAACGGATTGTCGAACTCGAGAAATTCCTGTTGCATGTGACAGCAGAAACTCGCCCGATTACCATGGTATGTGTATTTTTGCCCTAGGCCGTAGTAGTTATTGGTTGCGAGTATCAGACTTGCGAAAATTTTGATGGTTTCTCAATCATTCCTTTACTTCAAATTCCCATATCTCGCGAACGGATTGACGAACTCGAGAAATTCCTGTTGCATCTGAAAGCAGAAACTCGCCCGATTACCACGGTATGTGTACTTTTCCCCTAGGCCATTCCAGTTATTTGTTTCGAGTATCAAACATGCGAAAATTTTGATGGTTGCTCAACCATTCCTTAACTTCAAACTCCCATATCTCGCGAACGGATTGACCAACTCGGGAAATTCCTGTTGCATCTGAAAGCAGAAACTCGCCCGATTACCTCGGTATGTGTACTTTTCCCCTAGGCCATTCCAGTTACTGGTTTCGAGTATCAGACATGCGAAAATTTTGATGGTTGCTCAACCATTCCTTAACTTCAAACTCCCATATCTCGCGAACGGATTGTCGAACTCGAGAAATTCCTGTTGCATCTGACAGCAGAATCTCGCCCGATTACAACGGAATGTGTATTTTTGTCCTAGGCCATAGTAGTTATTGGTTTCGGGTATCAGACTTGCGAAATTTTGATGGTTTCTTAACCATTCCTTAACTTCAAACTCCCATATCTCGCGAACGAATTGACCAACTCGAGAAATTCCTGTTGCATCTGAAAGCAGAAACTCGACCGATTACCACGGTATGTGTACTTTTCCACTAGGCCATTCCAGTTATTGGTTTCGAGTATCAGACGTGCGAAAATTTTGATGGTTTCTCAAGCATTCCTTACCTTCAAACTCCCATATCTCGCGAACGGATTGACCAACTCGAGAAATTCCTGTTGCATCTGAAAGCAGAAACTCGCCCGATTACCACGGTATGTGTACTTTTCCCCTAGGCCATTCCAGTTATTTGTTTCGAGTATCAGACATGCGAAAATTTGGTGGTTGCTCAACCATTCCTTAACTTCAAGCTCCCATATCTCGCGAACGGATTGTCGAACTCGAGAAATTCCTGTTGCATGTGACAGCAGAAACTCGCCCGATTACCATGGTATGTGTATTTATGCCCTAGGCCATAGTAGTTATTGGTTGCGAGTATCAGACTTGCGAAAAAATTGATGGTTTCTCAATCATTCCTTTACTTCAATTTCCCATATCTCGCGAACGGATTGACGAACTCGAGAAATTCCTGTTGCATCTGAAAGCAGAAACTCTCCCGATTACAACGGTATGTGTATTTTTCCCCTAGGCCATTATAGTTATTGGTTTCGAGTACCAGACTTGCGAAAATTTTGATGGCTTCTCAACCATTCCTTAACTTCAAACTCCCATAACTCGCGAACGGATTGTCGAACTCGAGAAATTCCTGTTGCATCTAACAGCAGAAACTCGCCCGATTACCACGGTATGTGTATTTTTGCCCTAGGCCATAGTAGTTATTGGTTTCGAGTATCAGACTTGCGAAAGTTTTGATGGTTTCTCAACCATTCCTTAACTTCAAACTCCCATATCGCGCGAACGGATTGTCGAACTCGAGAAATTCCTGTTGCATCTAACAGCAGAATCTAGCCCGATTACAACGGTATGTGTATTTCTGCCGTAGGCCATAGTATTTATTGGTTTCGAGTATCAGACTTGCGAAATTTTTATGGTTTCTCAACCATTCCTTAAGTTCAAATTCCCATATCTCGCGAACGGATTGACGAACTCGAGAAATTCCTGTTGCATCTGAAAGCAGAAACTCTCCCGATTACAACAGTATGTGTACTTTTCCCCTTGGCCATTATAGTTATTGGTTTGAGTACCAGACTTGCGAAAATTTTGATGGTTGCTCAACCATTCCTTAACTTCGAACTCCCATATCTCGCGAACGGATTGTCGAACTCGAGAAATTCCTGTTGCATCTGACAGCAGAATCGCGCCCGATTACAACGGTATGTGTATTTTTGCCCTAGGCCATAGTAGTTCTTGGTTTCGAGTATCAGACTTGCGAAATTTTGATGGTTTCTCAACCATTCCTTAACTTCAAATTCCCATATCTCGCGAACGCATTGACGAACTCGAGAAATTCCTGTTGCATCTGAAAGCAGAAACTCTCCCGATTACAACGGTATGTGTATTTTTCCCCTAGGCCATTATAGTTATTGGTTTCGATTACGAGACTTGCGAAAATTTTGATGGTTTCTCAACCATTCCTTAAATTCAAACTCACATATCTCGCGAACGGATTGAAGAACTCGAGAAATTCCTGCTGCATCTGAAAGCAGAAACACGCCCGATTACCACGGTATGCGTACTTTTCCCCTAGGCCATTCCAGTTATTTGTTTCGTGTATCAGACGTGCGAAAATTTTGATGGTTGCCCAACCATTCCTTAACTTCAAATTCCCATATCTCGCGAACGGATTGTCGAACTCGAGAAATTCCTGTTGCATCTGACAGCAGAAACTCGCCCGATTGCCGCGGTATGTGTATTTTTGTCCTAGGCCATAGTAGTTATTGGTATCGAGTATCAGACTTGCCAAAATTTTGATGGTTTCTCAACCATTCCTTAACTTCAAACTCCCATATCTCGCGAACGGATTGACCAACTCGAGAAATTCCTGTTGCATCTGAAAGCAGAAACTCGCCCGATTACCACGGTATGTGTACTTTTCCCCTAGGCCATTCCAGTTATTTGTTTCGAGTATCAAACATGCGAAAATTTTGATGGTTGCTCAACCATTCCTTAACTTCAAACTCCCATATCTCGCGAACGGATTGTCGAACTCGAGAAATTCCTGTTGCATCTGACAGCAGAATCTCGCCCGATTACCATGGTATGTGTATTTTTGCCCTAGGCCATAGTAGTTATTGGTTTCGGGTATCAGACTTGCGAAATTTTGATGGTTTCTTAACCATTCCTTAACTTCAAATTCCCATATCTCGCGAACGGATTGACGAACTCGAGAAATTCCTGTCGCATCTGAAAGCAGAAACTCTCCCGATTACAACGGTATGTGTATTTTTCCCCTAGGCCATTATAGTTATTGGTTTCGAGTACCAGACTTGCGAAAATTTTGATGGTTTCTCAACCATTCCTTAACTTCAAACTCCCATATCTCGCGAACGGATTGACGAACTCGAGAAATTCCTGTTGCATCTGAAAGCAGAAACTCGCCCGATTACCGCGGTATGTGTACTTTTCCCCTAGGCCATTCCAGTTACTGGTTTCGAGGATCAGACATGCGAAAATTTTGATGGTTGCTCAACCATTCCTTAACATCAAACTCCCATATCTCGCGAACGGATTGACCAACTCGAGAAATTCCTGCTGCATCTGAAAGCAGAAACACGCCCGATTACCACGGTATGCTTACTTTTCCCCTAGGCCATTCCAGTTATTTGTTTCGTGTATCAGACGTGCGAAAATTTTGATGGTTGCCGAACCATTCCTTAACTTCAAATTCCCATATCTCGCGAACGGATTGTCGAACTCGAGAAATTCCTGTTGCATCTGACAGCAGAATCTCGCCCGATTACAACGGTATGTGTATTTTTGTCCTAGGCCATAGTAGTTATTGGTTTCGTGTATCAGACTTGCGAAATTTTGATGGTTTCTTAACCATTCCTTAACTTCAAATTCCCATATCTCGCGAACGGATTGTCGAACTCGAGAAATTCCTGTTGCATCTGACAGCAGAAACTCACCCGATTACCGCGGTATGTGTATTTTAGCCCTAGGCCATAGTAGTTATTGGTTTCGAGTATCAGACTTGCGAAAATTTTGGTGGTTGCTCAACCATTCCTTAACTTCAAACTCCCATATCACGCGAACGGATTGTCGAACTCGAGAAATTCCTGTTGCATCTGACAGCAGAATCTCGCCCGATTACAACGGTATGTGTATTTTTGCCCTAGGCCATAATAGTTATTGGTTTCGGGTATCAGACATGCGAAAATTTTGATGGTTGCTCAACCATTCCTTAACTTCAGACTCCCATGTCTCGCGAACGGATTGTCGAACTCGAGAAATTCCTGTTGCATCTGACAGCAGAATCTCGCCCGATTACAACGGTATGTGTATTTTTGCCTTAGGCCATAGTAGTTATTGGTTTCGGGTATCAGACTTGCGAAATTTTGATGGTTTCTTAACCATTCCTTAACTTCAAATTCCCATATCTCGCGAACGGATTGTCGAACTCGAGAAATTCCTGTTGCACCTGACAGCAGAAACTCGCCCGATTACCACGGTATGTGTATTTTTGCCCTAGGCCATAGTAGTTATTGGTTTCGTGTTTCAGACATGCGAAAATTTTGATGGTTGCTCAACCATTCCTTAACTTCAAACTCCCATATATCGCGAACGGATTGACGAACTCGAGAAATTCCTGTTGCATCTAAAAAGAGAAACTCGCCCGATTACCATGGTATGTGTACTTTTCCCCTAGGCCATTCCAGTTACTGGTTTCGAGTATCAGACATGCGAAAATTTTTATGGTTGCTCAACCATTCCTTAACTTCAAACGTCCATATCTCGCGAACGGATTGTCGAACACGAGAAATTCCTGTTGCACCTGACAGCAGAAACTCGCCCGATTACCACGGTATGTGTATTTTTGCCCTAGGCCATAGTAGTTATTGGTTTCGGGTATCAGACTTGCGAAATTTTGATGGTTTCTTAACCATTCCTTAACTTCAAATTCCCATATCTCGCGAACGGATTGTCGAACTCGAGAAATTCCTGTTGCACCTGACAGCAGAAACTCGCCCGATTACCACGGTATGTGTATTTTTGCCCTAGGCCATAGTAGTTAATGGTTTCGAGTATCAGACTTGCGAAAATTTTGATGGTTTCTCAACCATTCCTTAACTTCAAACTCCCATATCTCGCGAACGGATTGACCAACTCGAGAAATTCCTGTTGCATCTGAAATTAGAAACTCGCCCGATTACAACGGTATGTGCATTTTTCCCCTAGGCCATTATAGTTATTGGTTTCGAGGACCAGACTTGCGAAAATTTTGATGGTTTATCAACCATTCCTTAACTTCAAACTCCCGTATCTCGCGAACGGATTGACCAACTCGGGAAATTCCTGTTGCATCTGAAAGCAGAAACTCGCCCCATTACCACGGTATGTGTACTTTTCCCCTAGGCCATTCCAGTTACTCGTTTCGATTATCAGACATGCGAAAATTTTGATGGTTGCTCAACCATTCCTTAACTTCAAACTCCCATATCTCGCGAACGGATTGTCGAACTCGAGAAATTCCTGTTGCATCTGACAGCAGAATCTCGCCCGATTACAACGGTATGTGTATTTTTGCCATAGGCCATAGTAGTTATTGGTTTCGGGTATCAGACTAGTGCGAAATTTTGATGGTTTCTTAACCATTCCTTAACTTCAAATTCCCATATCTCGCGAACGGATTGTCGAACTCGAGAAATTCCTGTTGCATCTGACACCAGAAACTCGCCCGATTACCAAGGTATGTGTATTTTTGCCCTAGGCCATAGTAGTTATTGGTTTCGTGTACCAGACTTGCGAAAATTTTGATGGTTTCTCAACCATTCCTTAACTTCAAACTCCCGTATCTCGCGAACGGATTGACCAACTCGGGAAATTCCTGTTGCATCTGAAAGCAGAAACTCGCCCGATTACCACGGTATGTGTACTTTTCCCCTAGGCCATTCCAGTTACTCGTTTCGAGTATCAGACATGCGAAAATTTTGATGGTTGCTCAACCATTCCTTAACTTCAAACTCCCATATCTCGCGAACGGATTGTCGAACTCGAGAAATTCCTGTTGCATCTGACAGCAGAATCTCGCCCGATCACAACGTTGTGTGTATTTTTGCCCTAGGCCATAGTAGTTATTGGTTTCGAGTATCAGACTTGCGAAATTTTGATGGTTTCTCAACCATTCCTTAACTTCAAATTCCCATATCTCGCGAACGCTTTGACGAACTCAAGAAATTCCTGTTGCATCTGAAAGCAGAAACTCTCCCGATTACAACGGTATGTGTATTTTTCCCCTAGGCCATTATAGTTATTGGTTTCGTGTACCAGACTTGCGAAATTTTTATGGTTTCTCAACCATTCCCTAACTTCAAATTCCCATATCTCGCGAACGGATTGACGAACTCGAGAAATTCCTGTTGCATCTGAAAGCAGAAACTCTCCCGATTACAACAGTGTGTGCATTTTTCCCCTTGGCCATTATAGTTATTGGTTTCGAGTACCAGACTTGCGAAAATTTTGATGGTTTCTCAACCATTCCTTAACTTCAAACTCCCGTATCTCGCTAACGGATTGACCAACTCGGGAAATTCCTGTTGCATCTGAAAGCAGAAACTCGCCCGATTACCACGGTATGTGTATTTTTCCCCTAGGCCATTATAGTTATTGGTTTCGTGTACCAGACTTGCGAAATTTTTATGGTTTCTCAACCATTCCCTAACTTCAAATTGCCATATCTCGCGAACGGATTGTCGAACTCGAGAAATTCCTGTTGCATCTGACAGCAGAATCTCGCCCGATTACAACGGTATGTGTATTTTTGCCCTAGGCCATAGTAGTTATTGGTTTCGGGTATCAGACTAGTGCGAAATTTTGATGGTTTCTTAACCATTCCTTAACTTCAAATTCCCATATCTCGCGAACGGATTGTCGCACTCGAGAAATTCCTGTTGCATCTGACACCAGAAACTCGCCCGATTACCACGGTATGTGTATTTTTACCTAGGCCATAGTAGTTATTGGTTTCGTGTACCAGACTTGCGAAAATTTTGATGGTTTCTCAACCATTCCTTAACTTCAAACTCCCGTATCTCGTGAACGGATTGACCAACTCGGGAAATTCCTGTTGCATCTGAAAGCAGAAACTCGCCCGATTACCACGGTATGTGTACTTCTCCCCTAGGCCATTCCAGTTACTCGTTTCGAGTATCAGACATGCGAAAATTTTGATTGTTGCTCAACCATTCCTTAACTTCAAACTCCCATATCTCGCGAACGGATTGTCGAACTCGAGAAATTCCTGTTGCATCTGACAGCAGAATCTCGACCGATTACCGCGGTATGTGTATTTTTGTCCTAGGCCATTGTAGTTATTGGTATCGAGTATCAGACTTGCCAAAATTTTGATGGTTTCTCAACCATTCCCTAACTTCAAATGCCCATATCTCGCGAACGGATTGGCGAACTCGAGAAATTCCTGTTGCATCTGAAAGCAGAAACTCTCCCGATTACAACAGTGTGTGTATTTTTCCCCTTGGCCATTATAGTTATTGGTTTCGAGTACCAGACTTGCGAAAATTTTGATGGTTTCTCAACGATTCCTTAACTTCAAAGTCCCGTATCTCGCGAACGGATTGACCAACTCGGGAAATTCCTGTTGCATCTGAAAGCAGAAACTCGCCCGATTACCACGGTATGAGTACTTTTCCCCTAGGCCATTCCAGTTACTCGTTTCGAGTATCAGACGTGCGAAAATTTTGATGGTTGCTCAACCATTCCTTAACTTCAAACTCCCATATCTCGCGAACGGATTGTCGAACTCGAGAAATTCCTGTTGCATCTGACAGCAGAATCTCGCCCGATTACAACGGTATGTGTATTTTTGCCCTAGGCCATAGTAGTTATTGGTTTCGAGTATCAGACTTGCGAAATTTTGATGGTTTCTCAACCATTCCTTAACTTCAAATTCCCATATGTCGCGAACGGATTGACGAACTCGAGAAATTCCTGTTGCATCTGAAAGCAGAAACTCTCCCGATTACAACGGTATGTGTATTTTTGCCTAGGCCATAGTAGTTATTGGTTTCGTGTACCAGACTTGCGAAAATTTTGATGGTTTCTCAACCATTCCTTAACTTCAAACTCCCGTATCTCGTGAACGGATTGACCAACTCGGGAAATTCCTGTTGCATCTGAAAGCAGAAACTCGCCCGATTACCACGGTATGTGTACTTTTCCCCTAGGCCATTCCAGTTACTCGTTTCGAGTATCAGACATGCGAAAATTTTGATTGTTGCTCAACCATTCCTTAACTTCAAATTCCCATATGTCGCGAACGGATTGACGAACTCGAGAAATTCCTGTTGCATCTGAAAGCAGAAACTCTCCCGATTACAACGGTATGTGTATTTTTGCCTAGGCCATAGTAGTTATTGGTTTCGTGTACCAGACTTGCGAAAATTTTGATGGTTTCTCAACCATTCCTTAACTTCAAATTCCCATATCTCGCGAACGAATTGACGAACTCGAGAAATTCCTGTTGCATCTGAAAGCAGAAACTCTCCCGATTACAACGGTATGTGCATTTTTCCCCTAGGCCATTATAGTTATTGGTTTCGAGGAGCAGACTTGCGAAAATTTTGATGGTTTATCAACCATTCCTTAAATTCAAACTCCCATATCTCGCGAACAGATTGTCGAACTCGAGAAATTCCTCTTGCATCTGACAGCAGAAACTCGCCCGATTACAACGGTATGTCTATTTTTGCCCTAGGCCATAGTAGTTATTGGTTTCGAGTATCAGACTTGCGAAAATTTTGATGGTTTCTCAACCATTCCTTAACTTCAAACTCCCATATCTCGCGAACGGATTGACCAACTCGAGAAATTCCTGTTGCATCTGAAATTAGAAACTCGCCCGATTACAACGGTATGTGTATTTCTCCGCTAGGCCGTTGTAGTTATTTGTTTCGAGTATCAAACTTGCGAAAATTTTGATGGTCTCTCAACCATTCCTTAACTTCAAACTCCCATATCTCGCAAACGGATTGACGAACTCGAGAAATTCCTGTTGCACCTGACAGCAGAAACTCGCCCGATTACAACGGTATGTGCATTTTTCCCCTAGGCCATAGTAGTTATTGGTTTCGAGTATCAGACTTGCGAAATTTTGATGGTTTCTCAACCATTCCATCACTTCAAATTCCCATATGTCGCGAACGAATTGACGAACTCGAGAAATTCCTGTTGCATCTGAAAGCAGAAACTCTCCCGATTACAACGGTATGTGCATTTTTCCCCTAGGCCATTATAGTTATTGGTTTCGAGGACTAGACTTGCGAAAATTTTGATGGTTTATCAACCATTCCTTAACTTCAAACTCCCATATCTCGCGAACAGATTGTCGAACTCGAGAAATTCCTCTTGCATCTGACAGCAGAAACTCGCCCGGTTACAACGGTATGTGTATTTTTGCGCTTGGCCATAGTAGTTATTGGTTTCGATTATCACACTTGCGGAATGTTGATGGTTTCTCAACCATTCCTTAACTTCAAATTCCCATATCTCGCGAACGGATTGACGAACTCGAGAAATTCCTCTTGCATCTGAAAGCAGAAACTCTCCAGATTACAACGGTATATGTATTTTTGCCCTAGGCCATAGTAGTTATTGGTTTCGAGTATCAGACATGCGAAAATTTTGATGGTTGCTCAACCATTCCTTAACTTCGAACTCCCATATATCGCGAACGGATTGACGAACTCGAGAAATTCCTGATGCATCTGAAAAGAGAAACTCGCCCGATTACCACGGTATGTGTACTTTTCCCCTAGGCCATTCCAGTTACTGGTTTCGAGTATCAGACATGCGAAAATTTTGATGGTTGCTCAACCATTCCTTAACTTCAAACGTCCATATCTCGCGAACGGATTGTCGAACACGAGAAATTCGTGTTGCATCTGACAGCAGAAACTCGCCCGATTACCACGGTATGTGTATTTTTGCCCTAGGCCATAGTAGTTATTGGTTTCGAGTATCAGACTTGCGAAAATTTTGATGGTTTCTCAACCATTCCTGATCTTCAAACTCCCATATCTCGCGAACGGATTGACCAACTCGAGAAATTCCTGTTGCATCTGAAATTAGAAACTCGCCCGATTACAACGGTATGTGTATTTCTCCGCTAGGCCGTTGTAGTTGACCTGATGTGTCAGACGCTGGCGGAGTGGGGGGGTGGTCTGGCAGTCGCCGCCGAGCCGTACCGCGTCCCCGACCATCCGCATTGGATGGGGGATGCGGGCGGCTTGGTGGCGGCTGTGTGGCAGGGCGGTGACGGGTCCCCTCCGTTCTCCTTACTGGAGAACGGGGCGGGATTCGTCGCCGTCCAGTGGGGGGGAGTCGCCGTGGTGGGGTGCTACGTTTCGCCCAACTGCGGCCTTGCTGCCTTCGAGCAGTACTTGGCCGGGGTGGGGGCGTGCCTCACAAGGATTGCGCCCCGGCCGGTGCTGGTCCTGGGGGACTTCAATGCCTGGTCTGTGGCATGGGGGTCCCCCAGGACCAATCGGAGGGGCGAGACTCTGGGCGACTGGGCGGCGGGCTTCGACCTCCGGTTGATTAACCGGGGGTCGGAGCTGACGTGCGTGCGGCGCGGGGGAGGGTCCATAGTGGATTTGACGTTTGGATCCCCCGGCGCCGCGCGTATGGTGTCCGGGTGGGACGTGGTGGTGGGGGAGGAGACATTATCGGACCACCGGTATATCCGCGTGGTCTTGACCTCCCCCGAGGCCGCCGCGGCCCCGCACCGACACCTCCGCCCGGGAGCGGGTAGCGCCCCACCACCACCACGCAGATGGGCGCTTCGGCGCCTTGACAAGGACGTCCTGGTGGCAGCCGCTCTAGCCGAAACCTGGCCTCGACGGGAGACCAGGCTGCCCGACCTGGAGGAGGCCGTGGCTCGGCTCGGGAGCGCCGTCGCGCGCATTTGCGACGCGGCGATGCCCCGGGCCGGGCCGCGGTCTCCTCGTCGGGCGGTGTACTGGTGGTCGGGCGAAATCGGGGAATTGCGGACAGCATGCGTCCGGGCCCGACGCCAGTACACCCGCGCGCGTCGTCGGGCCGGACGGAACGGCGACGACGGCGCGCGGGCTAGGGCGGCGGAACTGTACGAGTCCTATCGCGCGGGAAAGAGGGCTCTGCAGGTCGCCATCAAACGGGCCAAGGCCCAGAGCTGGAAGGAGCTCCTCGAGACCCTCGAGCGGGATCCATGGGGGCGCCCATACCGGATAGTTCTGAATAAACTCCGGCCATGGGCCCCCCCGATCACCGAGGGTCTCGACCCCCAGCTCTTGAGGGACGTGGTCGACACGCTCTTCCCGATCGTGGGGGAGAGCGGGCCACGTCCCTCTGCGGACCCGACCACCTGGTCCGCGGAGCTGGGGGTCTCGGCTGGGGAGCTAGCCGCGGCCATCCGAAGACTCGGGGCGAAGGATACTGCCCCGGGTCCTTCGGGAGTGCCCGGCCGAGTCTTGGTCTTGGCCGCGGACGTCCTGGGTGACGGCCTCCGGGAGCTATTCGACCGCTGCCTGGAGGCCGGGCGATTCCCCTCCGCATGGAAGGTGGCCCGAATGGTCCTCCTCCGGAAAGAGGGTAGGCCCGCGGACTCTCCGTCCGCGTACCGGCCGATTTGCCTGCTCGACGATGTGGGCAAGCTCCTAGAAAGAGTCGTGGCGGCCCGCATCGTCGGGCACCTGTCGCGGGGTGGGCCCGGGCTGGCGGAGTGTCAGTTCGGGTTCCGGGAGGGCCGGTCGACGATCGACGCGATTCGACGCGTCCGGTCCCTCTCGGCCTCGGCGGTCTCCCGGGGTGGGGTGGCATTGGCGGTGTCCTTGGACATCGCCAATGCGTTTAACACCCTACCCTGGGCGGCGATTAGGCGGGGGCTTGAGGAACATCGAGTCCCCGCCTACCTTAGGGCAGTCGTCGAGGACTACCTCCGCGACAGGTGGATCGAGTATCCGGGCCGGTGCGGGACGGAGAGGAGAGCGGTGTACTCCGGGGTTCCGCAGGGGTCGGTGTTAGGACCCCTGCTGTGGAACCTCGGGTACGACACCGTCCTGCGGGCCGAAGACCTCCCCGACGGCGTCAGTCTGACATGTTATGCGGACGACACCTTGTTGTTGGCCGTCGGGGGGGACTGGAGGGGGGCTGTTCGGGCCGCCGAGGACGGTGTCCGGCGCGTCGTCTCCCGGATCAGGGGGATCGGTTTGGAGGTGGCTCTCCACAAAACCGAGGTACTCGGGATGTATAGACCCCGGGGAGAGCCGCCTCCCCCCCTGATCCGGGTGGGTGAGACAGACGTCGAGGTGAGGTCTCAGATGAAATATCTGGGACTTCACCTCGACAGCCACTGGCGCTTCGAGGGCCATTTCCGGGCCCTGGCCCCGCGGTTGGAGGGGATAGTTGGCGCTTTGGGCCGTATCCTCCCCAACCTGCGGGGCCCGAGTGACCGGGTTCGCCGCCTCTACGCGGGAATGGTCCACTCGGTGGCCCTATACGGGGCCCCCGTTTGGGCGGGCGACCTGGCCGCCTCCCGGCGCAGCAAGGTATTGCTGCGCCGGGTTCAAAGGCGGCTTGCACTGCGGATCGCCCGGGGGTACCGGACCGTTTCGTATGAGGCGGCGAGCGTCCTGTCAGGGCTACCCCCGGCGGACTTGATCGCGGGCGCGCATGCGGCTTTCTACGAGGGCCGCATGCGCGCCCGCGAGGATGGGGTGGTCCTGGCGGGATGCGAGGTGGAGGCCCTGAGGCGCCAGGCCCGGGAGTCCATGCTGCAGCTTTGGCAGCAGCGGCTGGCCGAGCCGTTGTTCGGCCAGAGGACTGTCCGGGCTATCCGGCCGGTCCTGTTTGAGTGGCTGGGTAGGCGCTTCGGCTCACTCACCTACCGGTTGGTGCAGGTGCTGTCCGGGCACGGATGCTTCGGTCAGTACCTGTGCCGGATCGGTGTGGAAGAGGCGGCGCGCTGCTGGCACTGTCCAGCGGACGAGGACACGGCGCAACACACCCTCGAGGTGTGTCCGGCCTGGGGGGTGGAGCGCCGTGTCCTCACGGCCGTGATTGGGGCGGACCTATCGCTGCCGGGCGTGGTACAGGCCATGCTCGGCAGCGAGACGAAGTGGCGGGCCGTGGCCTCCTTCTGCGAGGAGGTAATCTCGCAGAAGGAGGCCGCGAGCCGCATTCGCGAGAGCGGGAGACCGCGAGCGAGGCCCCGTCCGAGGCCGGGGGCGGGTGGGCCTCCGGAAGGGCCGGGGAGGCCACCCTGAGAGCGGCGGGCGGGGGTGCGTAGCCCTTGAGGCTCGTGCCACCGCCCGTCGTCTGAGGGGTGGGTAGAGTAAGGGACGGCGACGCTCTCGAGGGCGGAGAGGCCAGAGCCGCCCTCGGGAGCGTACGAGCCGGGGTGCGGCCGCGCCGACGGCACGGTCCCAGGGCCGTGCCCCCGGCGCGGCTATGGGGGCCGTGGGCGGTCGCGAGTGTGGGACTCGCGGCCGCCCTCGGGCGGCCCCCGGGAGTGGGACGTCGGAGCAGTGTGGCCCTGCTCCGACGTCGGGCGCCAGAGCGCCGAGGAGAAAACAGGGAAGGGAGGGTGAAGTACCCCCTCCCTTCCCTGGAACGGGAGGACACGGGCGCGAGAGCCCTGCACGGGGGAGCACCTGATGTTATGATGTCTTCGGTCCCAGGTGCTCCCCCTGCATAGTGCGAGGATGGCCACCGCGGTGGGTTTTAGTGGGTAGGTCCCGCGCCCGATGGGTTTCCTTCCGGGCGCGGGGAATCCCACACTCCCCCCGCCCCTCCCCAGGCGGCGGGGGGGTCTTTCGAAGATTTCCCCCACGTTAAAAAAAAAAAAAAAAAAAAAAGGCCGTTGTAGTTATTTGTTTCGAGTATCAAACTTGCGAAAATTTTGATGGTCTCTCAACCATTCCTTAACTTCAAACTCCCATATCTCGCAAACGGATTGACGAACTCGAGAAATTCCTGTTGCACCTGACAGCAGAAACTCGCCCGATTACAACGGTATGTGCATTTTTCCCCTAGGCCATAGTAGTTATTGGTTTCGAGTATCAGACTTGCGAAATTTTGATGGTTTCTCAACCATTCCTTAACTTCAAATTCCCATATGTCGCGAACGAATTGACGAACTCGAGAAATTCCTGTTGCATCTGAAAGCAGAAACTCTCCCGATTACAACGGTATGTGCATTTTTCCCCTAGGCCATAGTAGTTATTGGTTTCGAGTATCAGACTTGCGAAATTTTGATGGTTTCTCAACCATTCCTTAACTTCAAATTCCCATATGTCGCGAACGAATTGACGAACTCGAGAAATTCCTGTTGCATCTGAAAGCAGTAACTCTCCCGATTACAACGGTATGTGTATTTTTGCCCTAGGCCATAGTAGTTATTGGTTTCGAGTATCACACTTGCGGCATGTTGATGGTTTCTCAACCATTTCTTAACTTCAAATTCCCATATCTCGCGAACGGATTGTCGAACTCGAGAAATTCCTGTTGCACCTGACAGCAGAAACTCGCCCGATTACCACGGTATGTGTATTTTTGCCCTAGGCCATAGTAGTTATTGGTTTCGAGGACCAGACTTGCGAAAATTTTGATGGTTTATCAACCATTCCTTAACTTCAAACTCCCATATCTCGCGAACGGATTGTCGAACTCGAGAAATCCCTGTTGCACCTGACAGCAGAAACTCGCCCGATTACCACGGTATGTGTATTTTTGCCCTAGGCCATAGTAGTTATTGGTTTCGAGTATCAGACTTGCGAAATTTTGATGGTTTCTCAACCATTCCTTAACTTCAAATTCCCATATGTCGCGAACGGATTGACGAACTCGAGAAATTCCTGTTGCATCTGAAAGCAGAAACTCTCCCGATTACAACGGTGTGTGCATTTTTCCCCTAGGCCATAGTAGTTATTGGTTTCGAGTATCAGACTTGCGAAATTTTGATGGTTTCTCAACCATTCCTTAACTTCAAATTCCCATATGTCGCGAACGAATTGACGAACTCGAGAAATTCCTGTTGCATCTGAAAGCAGTAACTCTCCCGATTACAACGGTATGTGTATTTTTGCCCTAGGCCATAGTAGTTATTGGTTTCGAGTATCACACTTGCGGCATGTTGATGGTTTCTCAACCATTTCTTAACTTCAAATTCCCATATCTCGCGAACGGATTGTCGAACTCGAGAAATTCCTGTTGCACCTGACAGCAGAAACTCGCCCGATTACCACGGTATGTGTATTTTTGCCCTAGGCCATAGTAGTTATTGGTTTCGAGGACCAGACTTGCGAAAATTTTGATGGTTTATCAACCATTCCTTAACTTCAAACTCCCATATCTCGCGAACGGATTGTCGAACTCGAGAAATCCCTGTTGCACCTGACAGCAGAAACTCGCCCGATTACCACGGTATGTGTATTTTTGCCCTAGGCCATAGTAGTTATTGGTTTCGAGTATCAGACTTGCGAAATTTTGATGGTTTCTCAACCATTCCTTAACTTCAAATTCCCATATGTCGCGAACGGATTGACGAACTCGAGAAATTCCTGTTGCATCTGAAAGCAGAAAATCTCCCGATTACAACGGTATGTGCATTTTTCCCCTAGGCCATTATAGTTATTGGTTTCGAGGACCAGACTTGCGAAAATTTTGATGGTTTATCAACCATTCCTTAACTTCAAACTCCCATATCTCGCGAACGGATTGTCGAACTCGAGAAATTCCTCTTGCATCTGACAGCAGAAACTCGCCCGATTACAACGATATCTCTTACGAACTCGATATGTGTATTTTTGCCCTAGGCCATAGTAGTTATTGGTTTCGAGTATCAGACTTGCGAAATTTTGATGGTTTCTCAACCATTCCTTAACTTCAAATTCCCATATCTCCCGAACGGTTTGACGAACACGAGAAATTCCTCTTGCATCTGAAAGCAGAAACTCTCCAGATTACAACGGTATGTGTATTTTTCCCCTAGGCCATTATGGTTATTAGTTTCGAGTACCAGACTTGCGAAAATTTTGATGGTTTCTCAACCATTCCATAACTTCAAACTCCCATATATCGCGAACGGATTGACGAACTCGAGAAATTCCTGATGCATCTGAAAAGAGAAACTCGCCCGATTACCACGGTATGTGTACTTTTCCCCTAGGCCATTCCAGTTACTGGTTTCGAGTATCAGACATGCGAAAATTTTGATGGTTGCTCAACCATTCCTTAACTTCAAACGTCCATATCTCGCGAACGGATTGTCGAACACGAGAAATTCCTGTTGCACCTGACAGCAGACACTAGCCCGATTACCACGGTATGTGTATTTTTGCCCTAGGCCATAGTAGTTATTGGTTTCGAGTATCAGACTTGCGAAAATTTTGATGGTTTCTCAACCATTCCTGATCTTCAAACTCCCATATCTCGCGAACGGATTGACCAACTCGAGTAATTCCTGTTGCATCTGAAATTAGAAACTCGCCCGATTACAACGGTATGTGTATTTCTCCACTAGGCCGTTGTAGTTATTTGTTGCGAGTATCAAACTTGCGAAAATTTTGATGGTCTCTCAACCATTCCTTAACTTCAAACTCCCATATCTCGCAAACGGATTGACGAACTCGAGAAATTCCTGTTGCACCTGACAGCAGAAACTCGCCCGATTACAACGGTATGTGCATTTTTCCCCTAGGCCATAGTAGTTATTGGTTTCGAGTATCAGACTTGCGAAATTTTGATGGTTTCTCAACCATTCCTTAACTTCAAATTCCCATATGTCGCGAACGAATTGACGAACTCGAGAAATTCCTGTTGCATCTGAAAGCAGAAACTCTCCCGATAACAACGGTATGTGCATTTTTCCCCTAGGCCATAGTAGTTATTGGTTTCGAGTATCAGACATGCGAAAATTTTGATGGTTGCTCAACCATTCCTTAACTTCAAACGTCCATATCTCGCGAACGGATTGTCGAACACGAGAAATTCCTGTTGCACCTGACAGCAGAAACTCGCCCGATTACCACGGTATGTGTATTTTTGCCCTAGGCCATAGTAGTTATTGGTTTCGAGTATCAGACTTGCGAAAATTTTGATGGTTTCTCAACCATTCCTGATCTTCAAACTCCCATATCTCGCGAACGGATTGACCAACTCGAGAAATTCCTGTTGCATCTGAAATTAGAAACTCGCCCGATTACAACGGTATGTGTATTTCTCCGCTAGGCCGTTGTAGTTATTTGTTTCGATTATCAAACTTGCGAAAATTTTGATGGTCTCTCAACCATTCCTTAACTTCAAACTCCCATATCTCGCAAACGGATTGACGAACTCGAGAAATTCCTGTTACACCTGACAGCAGAAACTCGCCCGATTACAACGGTATGTGCATTTTTCCCCTAGGCCATAGTAGTTATTGGTTTCGAGTATCAGACTTGCGAAATTTTGATGGTTTCTCAACCATTCCTTAACTTCAAATTCCCATATGTCGCGAACGAATTGACGAACTCGAGAAATTCCTGTTGCATCTGAAAGCAGAAACTCTCCCGATTACAACGGTATGTGCATTTTTCCCCTAGGCCATAGTAGTTATTGGTTTCGAGTATCAGACTTGCGAAATTTTGATGGTTTCTCAACCATTCCTTAACTTCAAATTCCCATATGTCGCGAACGAATTGACGAACTCGAGAAATTCCTGTTGCATCTGAAAGCAGAAACTCTCCCGATTACAACGGTATGTGTATTTTTGCCCTAGGCCATAGTAGTTATTGGTTTCGAGTATCACACTTGCGGCATGTTGATGGTTTCTCAACCATTTCTTAACTTCAAATTCCCATATCTCGCGAACGGATTGTCGAACTCGAGAAATTCCTGTTGCACCTGACAGCAGAAACTCGCCCGATTACCACGGTATGTGTATTTTTGCCCTAGGCCATAGTAGTTATTGGTTTCGAGGACCAGACTTGCGAAAATTTTGATGGTTTATCAACCATTCCTTAACTTCAAACTCCCATATCTCGCGAACGGATTGTCGAACTCGAGAAATTCCTCTTGCATCTGACAGCAGAAACTCGCCCGATTACAACGGTATGTGCATTTTTGCCCTAGGCCATAGTAGTTATTGGTTTCGAGTATCAGACTTGCGAAATTTTGATGGTTTCTCAACCATTCCTTAACTTCAAATTCCCATATCTCGCGAACGGATTGACGAACTCGAGAAATTCCTCTTGCATCTGACAGCAGAAACTCTCCCTATTACAACGGTATGTGTATTTTTCCCCTAGGCCATTATAGTTATTAGTTTCGAGTACCAGACTTGCGAAAACTTTGATGGTTTCTCAACCATTCCTTAACTTCAAACTCCCATATCTCGCGAACGGATTGACGAACTCGAGAACATCCTGTTGCATCTGAAAACAGAAACCCGCCCGATTACCATGGTATGTGTACTTTTCCCCTAGCCCATTCCAGTTACTGGTTTCGAGTATCAGACATGCGAAAATTTTTATGGTTGCGCAACCATTCCTTAACTTCAAACTCCCATATCTCGCGAACGGATTGTCGAACTCGAGAAATCCCTGTTGCACCTGACAGCAGAAACTCTCCCTATTACAACGGTATGTGTATTTTTCCCCTAGGCCATAGTAGTTATTGGTTTCGAGGACCAGACTTGCGAAAATTTTGATGGTTTATCAACCATTCCTTAACTTCAAACTCCCATATCTCGCGAACGGATTGTCGAACTCGAGAAATTCCTCTTGCATCTGACAGCAGAAACTCGCCCGATTACAACGGTATGTGCATTTTTGCCCTAGGCCATAGTAGTTATTGGTTTCGAGTATCAGACTTGCGAAATTTTGATGGTTTCTCAACCATTCCTTAACTTCAAATTCCCATATCTCGCGAACGGATTGTCGAACTCGAGAAATTCCTGTTGCACCTGACAGCAGAAACTCGCCCGATTACCACGGTATGTGTACTTTTCCCCTAGGCCATTCCAGTTACTGGTTTCGAGTATCAGACATGCGAAAATTTTTATGGTTGCTCAACCATTCCTTAACTTCAAACTCCCATATCTCGCGAACGGATTGTCGAACACGAGAAATTCCTGTTGCACCTGATACCAGAAACTCGCCCGATTACCACGGTATGTGTATTTTTGCCCTAGGCCATAGTAGTTATTGGTTTCGAGTACCAGACTTGCGAAAATTTTGATGGTTTCTCAACCATTCCTTAACTTCAAACTCCCATATCTCGCGAACGGATTGACGAACTCGAGAAAATCCTGTTGCATCTGAAAACAGAAACTCGCCCGATTACCATGGTATGTGTACTTTTCCCCTAGGCCATTCCAGTTACTGGTTTCGAGTATCAGACATGCGAAAATTTTTATGGTTGCTCAACCATTCCTTAACTTCAAACTCCCATATCTCGCGAACAGATTGTCGAACTCGAGAAATCCCTGTTGCACCTGACAGCAGAAACTCGCCCGATTACCACGGTATGTGTATTTTTGCCCTAGGCCATAGTAGTTATTGGTTTCGAGTACCAGACTTGCGAAAATTTTGATGGTTTCTCAACCATTCCGTAACTTCAAACTCCCATATCTCGCGAACGGATTGTCGAACTCGAGAAATTCCTCTTGCATCTGACAGCAGAAACTCGCCCGATTACAACGGTATGTGTATTTTTGCCCTAGGCCATAGTAGTTATTGGTTTCGAGTATCACACTTGCGGAATGTTGATGGTTTCTCAACCATTCCTTAACTTCAAATTCCCATATCTCGCGAACGGATTGTCGAACTCGAGAAATTCCTGTTGCACCTGACAGCAGAAACTCGCCCGATTACCACGGTATGTGTACTTTTCCCCTAGGCCATTCCAGTTACTGGTTTCGAGTATCAGACATGCGAAAATTTTTATGGTTGCTCAACCATTCCTTAACTTCAAACTCCCATATCTCGCGAACGGATTGTCGAACACGAGAAATTCCTGTTGCACCTGATACCAGAAACTCGCCCGATTACCACGGTATGTGTATTTTTGCCCTAGGCCATAGTAGTTATTGGTTTCGAGTATCAGACTTGCGAAATTTTGATGGTTTCTCAACCATTCCTTAACTCCAAATTCCCATATCTCGCGAACGGATTGACCAACTCGAGAAATTCCTGTTGCATCTGAAATTAGAAACTCGCCCGATTACAACGGTATGTGTATTTCTTCGCTAGGCCGTTGTAGTTATTTGTTTCGAGTATCAAACTTGCGAAAATTTTGATGGTCTCTCAACCATTCCTTAACTTCAAACTCCCATATCTCGCAAACGGATTGACGAACTCGAGAAATTCCTGTTGCACCTGACAGCAGAAACTCGCCCGATTACAACGGTATGTGCATTTTTCCCCTAGGCCATAGTAGTTATTGGTTTCGAGTATCAGACTTGCGAAATTTTGATGGTTTCTCAACCATTCCTTAACTCCAAATTCCCATATGTCGCGAACGAATTGACGCACTCGAGAAATTCCTGTTGCATCTGAAAGCAGAAACTCTCCCGATTACAAAGGTATGTGCATTTTTGCCCTAGGCCATAGTAGTTATTGGTTTCGAGTATCAGACATGCGAAAATTTTGATGGTTGCTCAACCATTCCTTAACTTCAAACACCCATATATCGCGAACGGATTGACGAACTCGAGAAATTCCTGATGCATCTGAAAAGAGAAACTCGCCTGATTACCACGGTATGTGTACTTTTCCCCTAGGCCATTCCAGTTACTGGTTTCGAGTATCAGACATGCGAAAATTTTGATGGTTGCTCAACCATTCCTTAACTTCAAACGTCCATATCTCGCGAACGGATTGTCGAACACGAGAAATTCCTGTTGCACCTGACAGCAGAAACTCGCCCGATTACCACGGTATGTGTATTTTTGCCCTAGGCCATAGTAGTTATTGGTTTCGAGTATCAGACATGCGAAAATTTTGATGGTTGCTCAACCATTCCTTAACTTCAAACGTCCATATCTCGCGAACGGATTGTCGAACACGAGAAATTCCTGTTGCACCTGACAGCAGAAACTCGCCCGATTACCACGGTATGTGCATTTTTCCCCTAGGCCATAGTAGTTATTGGTTTCGAGTATCAGACTTGCGAAAATTTTGATGGTTGCTCAACCATTCCTTAACTTCAAACGTCCATATCTCGCGAACGGATTGTCGAACACGAGAAATTCCTGTTGCACCTGACAGCAGAAACTCGCCCGATTACCACGGTATGTGCATTTTTCCCCTAGGCCATAGTAGTTATTGGTTTCGAGTATCAGACTTGCGAAATTTTGATGGTTTCTCAACCATTCCTTAACTCCAAATTCCCATATCTCGCGAACGGATTGACCAACTCGAGAAATTCCTGTTGCATCTGAAATTAGAAACTCGCCCGATTACAACGGTATGTGTATTTCTTCGCTAGGCCGTTGTAGTTATTTGTTTCGAGTATCAAACTTGCGAAAATTTTGATGGTCTCTCAACCATTCCTTAACTTCAAACTCCCATATCTCGCAAACGGATTGACGAACTCGAGAAATTCCTGTTGCACCTGACAGCAGAAACTCGCCCGATTACAACGGTATGTGCATTTTTCCCCTAGGCCATAGTAGTTATTGGTTTCGAGTATCAGACTTGCGAAATTTTGATGGTTTCTCAACCATTCCTTAATTTCAAATTCCCATATGTCGCGAACGAATTGACGAACTCGAGAAATTACTGTTGCATCTGAAAGCAGAAACTCTCCCGATTACAACGGTATGTGCATTTTTCACCTAGGCCATTATAGTTGTTGGTTTCGAGGACCAGACTTGCGAAAATTTTGATGGTTTATCAACCATTCCTTAACTTCAAACTCCCATATCTCGCGAACGGATTGTCGAACTCGAGAAATTCCTCTTGCATCTGACAGCAGAAACTCGCCCGATTACAACAATATGTGCATTTTTGCCCTAGGCCATAGTAGTTATTGGTTTCGAGTATCAGACTTGCGAAATTTTGATGGTTTCTCAACCATTCCTTAACTTCAAATTCCCATATCTCGCGAACGGATTGACGAACTCGAGAAATTCCTCTTGCATCTGACAGCAGAAACTCTCCCGATTACAACGGTATGTGTATTTTTCCCCTAGGCCATTATAGTTAATAGTTTCGAGTACCAGACTTGCTAAAATTTTGATGGTTTCTCAACCATTCCTTAACTTCAAACTCCCATATCTCGCGAACGGATTGACGAACTCGAGAAAATCCTGTTGCATCTGAAAACAGAAACCCGCCCGATTACCATGGTATGTGTACTTTTCCCCTAGGCCATTCCAGTTACTGGTTTCGAGTATCAGATATGCGAAAATTTTTATGGTTGCTCAACCATTCCTTAACTTCAAACTCCCATATCTCGCGAACGGATTGTCGAACTCGAGAAATCCCTGTTGCATCTGAAAACAGAAACTCGCCCGATTACCACGGTATGTGTACTTTTCCCCTAGGCCATTCCAGTTACTGGTTTCGAGTATCAGACATGCGAAAATTTTTATGGTTGCTCAACCATTCCTTAACTTCAAACTCCCATATCTCGCAAACGGATTGACGAACTCGAAAATTCCTGTTGCACCTGACAGCAGAAACTCGCCCGATTACAACGGTATGTGCATTTTTCCCCTAGGCCATAGTAGTTATTGGTTTCGAGTATCAGACTTGCGAAATTTTGATGGTTTCTCAACCATTCCTTAACTCCAAATTCCCATATGTCGCGAACGTATTGACGCTCTCGAGAAATTCCTGTTGCATCTGAAAGCAGAAACTCTCCCGATTACAACGGTATGTGCATTTTTGCCCTAGGCCATAGTAGTTATTGGTTTCGAGTATCAGACATGCGAAAACTTCGATGGTTGCTCAACCATTCCTTAACTTCAAACTCCCATATATCGCGAACGGATTGACGAACTCGAGAAATTCCTGATGCATCTGAAAAGAGAAACTCGCCCGATTACCACGGTATGTGTACTTTTCCCCTAGGCCATTCCAGTTACTGGTTTCGAGTATCAGACATGCGAAAGTTTTGATGGTTGCTCAACCATTCCTTAACTTCAAACGTCCATATCTCGCGAACGGATTGTCGAACACGAGAAATTCCTGTTGCACCTGACAGCAGAAACTCGCCCGATTACCACGGTATGTGTATTTTTGCCCTAGGCAATAGTAGTTATTGGTTTCGAGTATCAGACTTGCGAAAATTTTGATGGTTTCTCAACCATCTCTTAACTCCAAACTCCGATATTTCGAGAACGGATTCACGAATCCGAAAAATTTCTGTTGCATCTGAAAGTAGAATCTCGCCCGATTACAATGGTGTGTGTACTTTTCCCCGAGGCCATTCCAGTTATTGGTTTCGAGTATCAGACTTGCGAAAATTTTGATGGTTTCTCAACCATTCCTTAACTTCAAATTCCCATATCTCGCGAACGGATTGACGAACTAGAGAAATTCCTCTTGCATCTGACAGCAGAAACTCGCCCGATTACCACGGTATGTGTATTTTTGCCCTAGGCCATTATAGTTATTAGTTTCGAGTACCAGACTTGCGAAATTTTGATGGTTTCTCAACCATTCCTTAACTTCAAATTCCCATATGTGGCGAACGAATTGACGAACTCGAGAAATTCCTGTTGCATCTGAAAGCAGAAACTCTCCCGATTACAACGGTATGTGTATTTCTCCGCTAGGCCGCTGTAGTTATTTGTTTTGAGTATCAAACTTGCGAAAATTTTGATGGTCTCTCAACCATTCCTTAACTTCAAACTCCCATATCTCGCAAACGGATTGACGAACACGAGTAATTGCTGTTGCACCGGACAGCAGAAACTCGCCCGATTACAACGGTATGTGCATTTTTCCCCTAGGCCATAGTAGTTATTGGTTTCGAGTATCAGACTTGCGAAATTTTGATGGTTTCTCAACCATTCCTTAACTTCAAATTCCCATATGTCGCGAACGAATTGACGAACTCGAGAAATTCCTGTTGCATCTGAAAGCAGAAACTCTCCCGATTACAACGGTATGTGCATTTTTCCCCTAGGCCATTATAGTTATTGGTTTCGAGGACCAGACTTGCGAAAATTTTGATGGTTTAGCAACCATTTCTTAACTTCAAACTCCCATATCTCCCGAACGGATTGTCGAACTCGGGAAAATCCTCTTGCATCTGACAGCAGAAACTCGCCCGATTACAACGGTATGTGTATTTTTGCCCTAGGCCATAGTAGTTATTGGTTTCGAGTATCAGACTTGCGAAATTTTGATGGTTTCTCAACCATTCCTTAACTTCAAATTCCCATATCTCGCGAACGGATTGACGAACTAGAGAAATTCCTCTTGCATCTGAAAGCAGAAACTCTCCCGATTACAACTTTATGTGTATTTTTCCCCTAGGCCATTATAGTTATTAGTTTCGAGTACCAGACTTGCGAAAATTTTGATGGTTTCTCAACCATTCCTTAACTTCAAACTCCCATATCTCGCGAACGGATTGACGAACTCGAGAAAATCCTGTTGCATCTGAAAACAGTAACCCGCCCGATTACCATGGTATGTGTACTTTTCCCCTAGGCCATTCCAGTTACTGGTTTCGAGTATCAGACATGCGAAAATTTTTATGGTTGCTCAACCATTCCTTAACTTCAAACTCCCATATCTCGCGAACGGATTGTCGAACTCGAGAAATTCCTGTTGCACCTGAAAGCAGAAACTCTCCCGATTACAACGGTATGTGCATTTTTCCCCTAGGCCATTATAGTTATTGGTTTCGAGGACCACACTTGCGAAAATTTTGATGGTTTATCAACCATTCCTTAACTTCAAACTCTCATATCTCGCGAACGGATTGACGAACTCGAGAAATTCCTCTTGCATCTGACAGCAGAAGCTCGCCCGATTACAACGGTATGTGTATTTTTCCCCTAGGCCATTATAGTTATTAGTTTCGATTACCAGACTTGCGAAAATTTTGATGGTTTCTCAACCATTCCTTAACTTCAAACTCCCATATCTCGCGGACGGATTGACGAACTCGAGAAAATCCTGTTGCATCTGAAAACAGAAACTCGCCCGATTTCCATGGTATGTGTACTTTTCCCCTAGGCCATTCCAGTTACTGGTTTCGAGTATCAGACATGCGAAAATTTTTATGGTTTCTCAACCATTCCTTAACTTCAAACTCCCATATCTCCCGAACGGTTTGTCGAACTCGAGAAATTCCTGTTGCACCTGACAGCAGAAACTCGCCCGATTACCACGATATGGGTATTTTTGCCCTAGGCCATAGTAGTTATTGGTTTCGAGTACCAGATATGCGAAAATTTTGATGGTTGCTCAACCATTCCTTAACTTCAAACTCCCATATATCGCGAACGGATTGACGAACTCGAGAAATTCCTGTTGCATCTGAAAAGAGAAACTCGCCCGATTACCACGGTATGTGTACTTTTCCCCTAGGCCATTCCAGTTACTGGTTTCGAGTATCAGACATGCGAAAATTTTGATGGTTGCTCAACCATTCCTTAACTTCAAACTCCCATATCTCGCGAACGGATTGTCGAACACGAGAAATTCCTGTTGCATCTGACAGCAGAAACTCGCCGATTACCACGGTATGTGTATTTTTGCCCTAGGCCATAGTAGTTATTGGTTTCGAGTATCAGGCTTGCGAAACTTTTGATGGTTTCTCAACCATTCCTTAACTTCAAACTCCCATATCTCGCGAACGTATTGACCAACTCGAGAAATTCCTGTTGCATCTGAAATTAGAAACTCGCCCGATTACAACGGTATGTGTATTTCTCCGCTAGGCCGTTGTAGTTATTTGTTTTGAGTATCAAACTTGCGAAAATTTTGATGGTCCCTCAACCATTCCTTAACTTCAAACTACCATATCTCGCGAACGGATTGACGAACTCGAGAAATTCCTGTTGCACCTGACAGCAGAAACTCGCCCGATTACAATGGTATGTGTATTTTTCCCCTAGGCAATAGTAGTTATTGGTTTCGAGTAACAGGCTTGCGAAACTTTTGATGGTTTCTCAACCATTCCTTAACTTCAAACTCCCATATCTCGAGAACGTATTAACCAACTCGAGAAATTCCTGTTGCATCTGAAATTAGAAACTCGCCCGATTACAACGGTATGTGTATTTCTCCGCTAGGCCGTTGTAGTTATTTGTTTCGAGTAGCAGACTTGCGCAAATTTTGATGGTTTCTCAACCATTCCTTAACTTCAAACTCCCATATCTCGCGAACGGATAGACGAACTCGAGAAAATCCTGTTGCATCTGAAAACAGAAACTCGCCCGATTACTATGGTATGTGTACTTTTCCCCTAGGCCATTCCAGTTACTGGTTTCGAGTATCAGACATGCGAAAATTTTTATGGTTGCTAAACCATTCCTTAACTTCAAACTCCCATATCTCGCGAACGGATTGTCGAACTCGAGAAATTCCTGTTGCACCTGACAGCAGAAACTCGCCCGATTACCACGGTATGTGTATTTTTGCCCTTGGCCATAGTAGTTATTGGTTTCGAGTATCAGACATGCGAAAATTTTGATGGTTGCTCAACCATTCCTTAACTTCAAACTCCCATATATCGCTAACGGATTGACGCACTCGAGAAATTCCTGTTGCATCTGAAAAGAGAAACTCGCCCGATTACCCCGGTATGTGTACTTTTCCTCTAGGCCATTCCAGTTACTGGTTTCGAGTATCAGACATGCGAAAACTTTGATGGTTGCTCAACCATTCCTTAACTTCAAACTCCCATATCTCGCGAACGGATTGTCGAACACGAGAAATTCCTGTTGCATCTGACAGCAGAAACTCGCCCGATTACCACGGTATGTGTATTTTTGCCTTAGGCCATAGTAGTTATTGGTTTCGAGTATCAGACTTGCGAAATTTTGATGGTTTCTCAACCATTCCTTAACTTCAAATTCCCATATGTCGCGAACGGATTGACGAACTCGAGAAATTCCTGTTGCATCTGAAAGCAGAAACTCTCCCGATTACAACGGTATGTGCATTTTTCCCCTAGGCCATTATAGTTATTGGTTTCGAGGACCAGACTTGCGAAAATTTTGATGGTTTATCAACCATTCCTTAACTTCAAACTCTCATATCTCGCGAACGGATTGACGAACTCGAGAAATTCCTCTTGCATCTGACAGCAGAAACTCGCCCGATTACAACGGTATGTGTATTTTTGCCCTAGGCCATAGTAGTTAATGGTTTCGTGTATCAGACTTGCGAAATGTTGATCGTTTCTCAACCATTCCTTAACTTCAAATTCCCATATCTCGCGAACGGATTGACGAACTCGAGAAATTCCTCTTGCATCTGAAAGCAGAAACTCTCCCGAATACAACGGTATGTGTATTTTTCCCCTAGGCCATTATAGTTATTAGTTTCGATTACCAGACTTGCGAAAATTTTGATGGTTTCTCAACCATTCCTTAACTTCAAACTCCCATATCTCGCGGACGGATTGACGAACTCGAGAAAATCCTGTTGCATCTGAAAACAGAAACTCGCCCGATTACCATGGTATGTGTACTTTTTCCCTAGGCCATTCCAGTTACTGGTTTCGAGTATCAGACATGCGAAAATTTTTATGGTTTCTCAACCATTCCTTAACTTCAAACTCCCATATCTCCCGAACGGTTTGTCGAACTCGAGAAATTCCTGTTGCACCTGACAGCAGAAACTCGCCCGATTACCACGATATGGGTATTTTTGCCCTAGGCCATAGTAGTTATTGGTTTCGAGTACCAGATATGCGAAAATTTTGATGGTTGCTCAACCATTCCTTAACTTCAAACTCCCATATATCGCGAACGGATTGACGAACTCGAGAAATTCCTGTTGCATCTGAAAAGAGAAACTCGCCCGATTACCACGGTATGTGTACTTTTCCCCTAGGCCATTCCAGTTACTGGTTTCGAGTATCAAACTTGCGAAAATTTTGATGGTCCCTCAACCATTCCTTAACTTCAAACTCCCATATCTCGCGAACGTATTAACCAACTCGAAAAATTCCTGTTGCATCTGAAATTAGAAACTCGCCCGATTACAACGGTATGTGTATTTCTCCGCTAGGCCGTTGTAGTTATTTGTTTCGAGTAGCAGACTTGCGCAAATTTTGATGGTTTCTCAACCATTCCTTAACTTCAAACTCCCATATCTCGCGAACGGATAGACGAACTCGAGAAAATCCTGTTGCATCTGAAAACAGAAACTCGCCCGATTACCATGGTATGTGTACTTTTCCCCTAGGCCATTCCAGTTACTGGTTTCGAGTATCAGACATGCGAAAATTTTTATGGTTGCTCAACCATTCCTTAACTTCAAACTCCCATATCTCGCGAACGGATTGTCGAACACGAGAAATTCCTGTTGCATCTGACAGCAGAAACTCGCCCGATTACCACGGTATGTGTATTTTTGCCTTAGGCCATAGTAGTTATTGGTTTCGAGTATCAGACTTGCGAAATTTTGATGGTTTCTCAACCATTCCTTAACTTCAAATTCCCATATGTCGCGAACGGATTGACGAACTCGAGAAATTCCTGTTGCATCTGAAAGCAGAAACTCTCCCGATTACAACGGTATGTGCATTTTTCCCCTAGGCCATTATAGTTATTGGTTTCGAGGACCAGACTTGCGAAAATTTTGATGGTTTATCAACCATTCCTTAACTTCAAACTCTCATATCTCGCGAACGGATTGACGAACTCGAGAAATTCCTCTTGCATCTGACAGCAGAAACTCGCCCGATTACAACGGTATGTGTATTTTTGCCCTAGGCCATAGTAGTTAATGGTTTCGAGTATCAGACTTGCGAAATGTTGATGGTTTCTCAACCATTCCTTAACTTCAAATTCCCATATCTCGCGAACGGATTGACGAACTCGAGAAATTCCTCTTGCATCTGAAAGCAGAAACTCTCCCGAATACAACGGTATGTGTATTTTTCCCCTAGGCCATTATAGTTATTAGTTTCGATTACCAGACTTGCGAAAATTTTGATGGTTTCTCAACCATTCCTTAACTTCAAACTCCCATATCTCGCGGACGGATTGACGAACTCGAGAAAATCCTGTTGCATCTGAAAACAGAAACTCGCCCGATTACCATGGTATGTGTACTTTTTCCCTAGGCCATTCCAGTTACTGGTTTCGAGTATCAGACATGCGAAAATTTTTATGGTTTCTCAACCATTCCTTAACTTCAAACTCCCATATCTCCCGAACGGTTTGTCGAACTCGAGAAATTCCTGTTGAACCTGACAGCAGAAACTCGCCCGATTACCACGATATGGGTATTTTTGCCCTAGGCCATAGTAGTTATTGGTTTCGAGTACCAGATATGCGAAAATTTTGATGGTTGCTCAACCATTCCTTAACTTCAAACTCCCATATATCGCGAACGGATTGACGAACTCGAGAAATTCCTGTTGCATCTGAAAAGAGAAACTCGCCCGATTACCACGGTATGTGTACTTTTCCCCTAGGCCATTCCAGTTACTGGTTTCGAGTATCAGACATGCGAAAATTTTGATGGTTGCTCAACCATTCCATAACTTCAAACTCCCATATCTCGCGAACGGATTGTCGAACACGAGAAATTCCTGTTGCATCTGACAGCAGAAACTCGCCGATTACCACGGTATGTGTATTTTTGCCCTAGGCCATAGTAGTTATTGGTTTCGAGTATCAGGCTTGCGAAACTTTTGATGGTTTCTCAACCATTCCTTAACTTCAAACTCCCATATCTCGCGAACGTATTGACCAACTCGAGAAATTCCTGTTGCATCTGAAATTAGAAACTCGCCCGATTACAACGGTATGTGTATTTCTCCGCTAGGCCGTTGTAGTTATTTGTTTCGAGTATCAAACTTGCGAAAATTTTGATGGTCCCTCAACCATTCCTTAACTTCAAACTACCATATCTCGCGAACGGATTGACGAACTCGAGAAATTCCTGTTGCACCTGACAGCAGAAACTCGCCCGATTACAATGGTATGTGTATTTTTCCCCTAGGCCATAGTAGTTATTGGTTTCGAGTATCAGGCTTGCGAAACTTTTGATGGTTTTTCAACCATTCCTTAACTTCAAACTCCCATATCTCGCGAACGTATTAACCAACTCGAGAAATTCCTGTTGCATCTGAAATTAGAAACTCGCCCGATTACAACGGTATGTGTATTTCTCCGCTAGGCCGTTGTAGTTATTTGTTTCGAGTAGCAGACTTGCGCAAATTTTGATGGTTTCTCAACCATTCCTTAACTTCAAACTCCCATATCTCGCGAACGGATAGACGAACTCGAGAAAATCCTGTTGCATCTGAAAACAGAAACTCGCCCGATTACCATGGTATGTGTACTTTTCCCCTAGGCCATTCCAGTTACTGGTTTCGAGTATCAGACATGCGAAAATTTTTATGGTTGCTCAACCATTCCTTAACTTCAAACTCCCATATCTCGCGAACGGATTGTCGAACTCGAGAAATTCCTGTTGCACCTGACAGCAGAAACTCGCCCGATTACCACGGTATGTGTATTTTTGCTGTAGGCCATAGTAGTTATTGGTTACGAGTATCAGACTTGCGAAATTTTGATGGTTTCTCAACCATTCCTTAGCTTCAAACTCCCATATCTCGCGAACGGATTGACGAACTCGAGAAATTGCTGTTGCATCTGAAAGCAGAAACTCGCCCGATTACCACGGTATGTGTACTTTTCCCCTAGGCCATTCCAGTTATTTGTTTCGAGTATCAGAGGTGCGAAAGTTTTGATGGTTGCTCAACCATTCCTTAACTTCAAACTCCCATATCTCGCGAACGGATTGTCGAACTCGAGAAATTCCTCTTGCATCTGACAGCAGAAACTCGCCCGATTACAACGGTATGTGTATTTTTGCCCTAGGCCATAGTAGTTATTGGTTTCGAGTATCAGACTTGCGAAATTTTGATGGTTTCTTAACCATTCCTTAACTTCAAATTCCCATATCTCGCGAACGGATTGACGAACTCGAGAAATTCCTCTTGCATCTGAAAGCAGAAACTCTCCCGATTACAATGGTATGTGTATTTTTCCCCTAGGCCATTATAGTTATTAGTTTCGAGTACCAGACTTGCGAAAATTTTGATGGTTTCTCAACCATTCCTTAACTTCAAACTCCCATATCTCGCGAACGGATTGACGAACTCGAGAAAATCCTGTTGCATCTGAAAACAGAAACTCGCCCGATTACCATGGTATGTGTACTTTTCCCCTAGGCCATTCCAGTTACATGTTTCGAGTATCAGACATGCGAAAATTTTTATGGTTGCTCAACCATTCCTTAACTTCAAACTCCCATATCTCGCGAACGGATTGAGGAACTCGAGAAATTCCTGTTGTATCTGAAAGCAGATACTCGCCCGATTACCACGGTATGTGTACTTTTCCCCTAGGCCATTATGGTTATTAGTTCCGAGTACCAGACTTGCGAAAATTTTGATGGTTTCTCAACCATTCCTTAACTTCAAACTCCCATATCTCGCGAACGGATTGACCAACTCGAGAAAATCCTGTTGCATCTGAATACAGAAACTCGCCCGATTACCATGGTATGTGTACTTTTCCCCTAGGCTATTCCAGTTACTGGTTTGGAGTATCAGACATGCGAAAATTTTGATGGTTGCTCAACCATGCCTTAACTTCAAACTCCCATATCTCGCGAACGGATTGTCGAACTCGAGAAATTCCTGTTGCACCTGACAGCAGAAACTCGCCCGATTACCACGGTATGTGTATTTTTGCCCTAGGCCATAGTAGTTATTGGTTTCGAGTATCAGACGTGCGAAAATTTTGATGGTTGCTCAACCATTCCTTAACTTCAGACTCCCATATCTCGCGAACGGATTGACGAACTCGAGAAATTCCTGTAGCATCTGACAGCAGAAACTCGCCCGATTACAACGGTATGTGTATTTTTGCCCTAGGCCATAGTAGTTATTCGTTTCGAGTATCAGACTTGCGAAATTTTGATGGATTCTCAACCACTCCTTAATTTCAAATTCCCACATCTCGCGAACGGCCTGCCGAACTCGAGAAATTCCTGTTGCATCTGAAAGCAGAAACTCTCCCGATTACAACGGTATGTGTATTTTTCCCCTAGGCCATTATAGTTGTTGGTTTCGAGTATCAGACTTGCGAAAATGTTGATGGTTTCTCAACCATTCCTTAGCTTCAAACTCCCATATCTGGCGAACGGATTGACGAACTCGAGAAATTCCTGTTGCATCTGACAGCAGAAACTCGCCCGATTACCACGGTATGTGTATTTTTGCCCTAGGCCATAGTAGTTATTGGTTTCGAGTATCAGACTTGCGAAAATTTGATGGTTTCTCAACCATTCCTTAGCTTCAAACTCCCATATCTGGCGAACGGATTGACGAACTCGAGAAATTCCTGTTGTATCTGAAAGCAGAAACTCGCCTGATTACCACGGTATGTGTACTTTTCCCCTAGGCCATTCCAGTTATTTGTTTCGAGTATCAGACTTGCGAAAATTTTGATGGTTTTTCAACCATTCCTTAACTTTAAACTCCCATATCTCGCGAACGGATTGACGAACTCGAGAAATTCCTGTTGCATCTGAAAGCAGATACTCGCCCGATTACCACGGTATGTGTACTTTTACCCTAGGCCATTATAGTTATTAGTTTCGAGTACCAGACTTGCGAAAATTTTGATGGTTTCTCAACCATTCCTTAACTTCAAACTCCCATATCTCGCGAACGGATTGACCAACTCGAGAAAATCCTGTTGCATCTGAAAACAGAAACTCGCCCGATTACCATGGTATGTGTAGTTTTCCCCAAGGCCATTCCAGTTACTGGTTTCAAGTATCAGACATGCGAAAATTTTGATGGTTGCTCAACCATTCCTTAACTTCAAACTCCGGTATCTCGCGAACGGATTGTCGAATTCGAGAAATTCCTGTTGCACCTGACAGCAGAAACTCGCCCGATTACCACGGTATGTGTATTTTTGCCCTAGGCCATAGTAGTTATTGGTTTCGAGTATCAGACATGCGAAAATTTTGATGGTTGCTCAACCATTCCTTAACTTCAAACTCCCATATATCGCGAACGGATTGACGAACTCGAGAAATTCCTGTTGCATCTGACAGCAGAAACCCGCCCGATTACAACGGTATGTGTATTTTTGCCCTAGGCCATAGTAGTTATTGGTTTCGAGTATCAGACTTGCGAAATTTTGATGGTTTCTCAACCATTCCTTAATTTCAAATTCCCACATCTCGCGAACGGCCTGCCGAACTCGAGAAATTCCTGTTGCATTGTGAAAGCAGAAACTCTCCCGATTACAACGGTATGTGTATTTTTCCCCTAGGCCATTATGGTTATTGGTTTCGAGTATCAGACTTGCGAAAATTTTGATGGTTTCTCAACCATTCCTTAGCTTCAAACTCCCATATCTGGCGAACGGATTGACGAACTCGGGAAATTCCTGTTGTACCTGAAAGCAGAAACTCGCCCGATTACCACGGTATGTGTACTTTTCCCCTAGGCCATTCCAGTTATTTGTTTCGAGTATCAGACTTGCGAAAATTTTGATAGTTTTTCAACCATTCCTTAACTTCAAACTCCCATATCTCGCGAACCGATTGACGAACTCGAGAAATTCCTGTTGCATCTGAAAGCAGATACTCGCCCGATTACCACGGTGTGTGTACTTTTCCCCTAGGCCATTATAGTTATTAGTTTCGAGTACCAGACTTGCGAAAATTTTGATGGTTTCTCAACCATTCCTTAACTTCAAACTCCCATATCTCGCGAACGGATTGACCAACTCGGGAAAATCCTGTTGCATCTGAATACAGAAACTCGCCCGATTACCATGGTATGTGTACTTTTCCCCTAGGCCATTCCAGTTACTGGTTTCGAGTATCAGACATGCGAAAATTTTGACGGTTGCTCAACCATGCCTTAACTTCAAACTCCCATATCTCGCGAACGGATTCTCGAACTCGAGAAATTCCTGTTGCACCTGACAGCAGAAACTCGCCCGATTACCACGGTATGTGTATTTTTGCCCTAGGCCATAGTAGTTATTCGTTTCGAGTATCAGACGAGCGAAAATTTTGATGGTTGCTCAACCATTCCTTAACTTCAAACTCCCATATCTCGCGAACGGATTGTCGAACTCGAGAAATTCCTGTTGCACCTAACAGCAGAAACTCGCCCGATTACCACGGTATGTGTATTTTTGCCCTAGGCCATAGTAGTTATTGGTTTCGAGTATCAGACGTGCGAAAATTTTGATGGTTGCTCAACCATTCCTTAACTTCAAACTCCCATATATCGCGAACGGATTGACGAACTCGAGAAATTCCTGTTGCATCTGACAGCAGAAACTCGCCCGATTACAACGGTGTGTGTATTTTTGCCCTAGGCCATAGTAGTTATTGGTTTCGGGTACCAGACTTGCGAAAATTTTGATGGTCTCTCAACCATTCCTTAACTTCAAACTCCCGTGTTTCGCGAACGGATTGTCGAACTCGAGAAATTCCTGTTGCATCTGACAGCAGAAACTCGCCCGATTACAACGGTATGTGTATTTTTGCCCTAGGCCATAGTAGTTATTGGTTTCGAGTATCAGACTTGCGAAATTTTGATGGTTTCTCAACCATTCCCTTAATTTCAAGTTCCGACATCTCGCGAACGGCCTGTCGAACTCGAGAAATTCCTGTTGCATCTGAAAGCAGAAACTCTCCCGATTACAACGGTATGTGTATTTTTCCCCTAGGCCATTATAGTTATTGGTTTCGAGTATCAGACTTGCGAAAACTTGATGGTTTCTCAACCATTCCTTAGCTTCAAACTCCCATATCTGGCGAACGGATTGACGAACTCGAGCAATTCCTGTTGTATCTGAAAGCAGAAACTCGCCCGATTACCACGGTATGTGTACTTTTCCCCTAGGCCATTCCAGTTATTTGTTTCGAGTATCAGACTTGCGAAAATTTTGATGGTTTTTCAACCATTCCTTAACTTCAAACTCCCATATCTCGCGAACGGATTGACGAACTCGAGAAATTCCTGTTGCATCTGAAAGCAGATACTCGCCCGATTACCACGGTATGTGTACTTTTCCCCTAGGCCATAGTAGTTATTGGTTTCGAGTATCAGACATGCGAAAATTTTGATGGTTGCTCAACCATTCCTTAACTTCAAACTCCCGTATCTCGCGAACGGATTGTCGAATTCGAGAAATTCCTGTTGCACCTGACAGCAGAAACTCGCCCGATTACCACGGTATGTGTATTTTTGCCCTAGGCCATAGTAGTTATTGGTTTCGAGTATCAGACATGCGAAAATTTTGATGGTTGCTCAACCATTCCTTAACTTCAAACTCCCATATATCGCGAACGGATTGACGAACTCGAGAAATTCCTGTTGCATCTGACAGCAGAAACCCGCCCGATTACAACTGTATGTGTATTTTTGCCCTAGGCCATAGTAGTTATTGGTTTCGAGTATCAGACTTGCGAAATTTTGATGGTTTCTCAACCATTCCTTAATTTCAAATTCCCACATCTCGCGAACGGCCTGCCGAACTCGAGAAATTCCTGTTGCATTGTGAAAGCAGAAACTCTCCCGATTACAACGGTATGTGTATTTTTCCCCTAGGCCATTATGGTTATTGGTTTCGAGTATCAGACTTGCGAAAATTTTGATGGTTTCTCAACCATTCCTTAGCTTCAAACTCCCATATCTGGCGAACGGATTGACGAACTCGGGAAATTCCTGTTGTACCTGAAAGCAGAAACTCGCCCGATTACCACGGTATGTGTACTTTTCCCCTAGGCCATTCCAGTTATTTGTTTCGAGTATCAGACTTGCGAAAATTTTGATAGTTTTTCAACCATTCCTTAACTTCAAACTCCCATATCTCGCGAACCGATTGACGAACTCGAGAAATTCTTGTTGCATCTGAAAGCAGATACTCGCCCGATTACCACGGTGTGTGTACTTTTCCCCTAGGCCATTATAGTTATTAGTTTCGAGTACCAGACTTGCGAAAATTTTGATGGTTTCTCAACCATTCCTTAACTTCAAACTCCCATATCTCGCGAACGGATTGACCAACTCGAGAAAATCTTGTTGCATCTGAATACAGAAACTCGCCCGATTACCATGGTATGTGTACTTTTCCCCTAGGCCATTCCAGTTACTGGTTTCGAGTATCAGACATGCGAAAATTTTGACGGTTGCTCAACCATGCCTTAACTTCAAACTCCCATATCTCGCGAACGGATACTCGAACTCGAGAAATTCCTGTTGCACCTGACAGCAGAAACTCGCCCGATTACCACGGTATGTGTATTTTTGCCCTAGGCCATAGTAGTTATTCGTTTCGAGTATCAGACGAGCGAAAATTTTGATGGTTGCTCAACCATTCCTTAACTTCAAACTCCCATATCTCGCGAACGGATTGTCGAACTCGAGAAATTCCTGTTGCACCTGACAGCAGAAACTCGCCCGATTACCACGGTATGTGTATTTTTGCCCTAGGCCATAGTAGTTATTGGTTTCGAGTATCAGACGTGCGAAAATTTTGATGGTTGCTCAACCATTCCTTAACTTCAAACTCCCATATATCGCGAACGGATTGACGAACACGAGAAATTCCTGTTGCATCTGACAGCAGAAACTCGCCCGATTACAACGGTGTGTGTATTTTTGCCCTAGGCCATAGTAGTTATTGGTTTCGGGTACCAGACTTGCGAAAATTTTGATGGTCTCTCAACCATTCCTTAACTTCAAACTCCCGTGTTTCGCGAACGGATTGTCGAACTCGAGAAATTCCTGTTGCATCTGACAGCAGAAACTCGCCCGATTACAACGGTATGTGTATTTTTGCCCTAGGCCATAGTAGTTATTGGTTTCGAGTACCAGACTTGCGAAATTTTGATGGTTTCTCAACCATTCCTTAATTTCAAGCTCCCATATCTCGCGAACGGATTGACGAACTCGAAAAAACCTGTTGCATCTGAAGGCAGAAGCTCTCCCGATTACAAGGGTATGTGTATTTTACCCTAGGCCATTATAGTTATTGGTTTCGAGTATCAGACTTGCGAAAATTTTGATGGTTTCTCAACCATTCCTTAATTTCAAGCTCCCATATCTCGCGAACGGATTGACGAACTCGAGAAAATCCTGTTGCATCTGAAAACAGAAACTCGCCCGATTACCATGGTATGTGTAGTTTTCCCCTAGGCCATTCCAGTTACTGGTTTCAAGTATCAGACATGCGAAAATTTTGATGGTTGCTCAACCATTCCTTAACTTCAAACTCCCGTATCTCGCGAACGGATTGTCGAATTCGAGAAATTCCTGTTGCACCTGACAGCAGAAACTCGCCCGATTACCACGGTATGTGTATTTTTGCCCTAGGCCATAGTAGTTATTGGTTTCGAGTATCAGACATGCGAAAATTTTGATGGTTGCTCAACCATTCCTTAACTTCAAACTCCGTTATATCGCGAACGGATTGACGAACTCGAGAAATTCCTGTTGCATCTGAAAAGAGAAACTCGCCCGATTACCCCGGTATGTGTACTTTTCCCCTAGGCCATTCCAGTTACTGGTTTCGAGTATCAGAGATGCGAAAATTTTGATGGTTGCTCATCCATTCCTTAGCTTCAAACACCCATATCTGGCGAACGAATTGACGAACTCGAGAAATTCCTGTTGTATTTGAAAGCAGAAACTCGCCCGATTACCACGGTATGTGTACTTTTCCCCTAGGCCATTCCAGTTATTTGTTTCGAGTATCAGACTTGCGAAAATTTTGATGGTTTTTCAACCATTCCTTAACTTCAAACTCCCATATCTCGCGAACGGATTGAGGAACTCGAGAAATTCCTGTTGTATCTGAAAGCAGATACTCGCCCGATTACCACGGTATGTGTACTTTTCCCCTAGGCCATTATGGTTATTAGTTCCGAGTACCAGACTTGCGAAAATTTTGATGGTTTCTCAACCATTCCTTAACTTCAAACTCCCATATCTCGCGAACGGATTGACCAACTCGAGAAAATCCTGTTGCATCTGAATACAGAAACTCGCCCGATTACCATGGTATGTGTACTTTTCACCTAGGCTATTCCAGTTACTGGTTTGGAGTATCAGACATGCGAAAATTTTGATGGTTGCTCAACCATGCCTTAACTTCAAACTCCCATATCTCGCGAACGGATTGTCGAACTCGAGAAATTCCTGTTGCACCTGACAGCAGAAACTCGCCCGATTACCACGGTATGTGTATTTTTGCCCTAGGCCATAGTAGTTATTGGTTTCGAGTATCAGACGTGCGAAAATTTTGATGGTTGCTCAACCATTCCTTAACTTCAGACTCCCATATCTCGCGAACGGATTGACGAACTCGAGAAATTCCTGTTGCATCTGAAAGCAGATACTCGCCCGATTACCACGGTATGTGTACTTTTCCCCTAGGCCATTATAGTTATTAGTTTCGAGTACCAGACTTGCGAAAATTTTGATGGTTTCTCAACCATTCCTTAACTTCAAACTCCCATATCTCGCGAACGGATTGACGAACTCGAAAAAACCTGTTGCATCTGAAGGCAGAAGCTCTCCCGATTACAAGGGTATGTGTATTTTACCCTAGGCCATTATAGTTATTGGTTTCGAGTATCAGACTTGCGAAAATTTTGATGGTTTCTCAACCATTCCTTAATTTCAAGCTCCCATATCTCGCGAACGGATTGACGAACTCGAGAAAATCCTGTTGCATCTGAAAACAGAAACTCGCCCGATTACCATGGTATGTGTAGTTTTCCGCTAGGCCATTCCAGTTACTGGTTTCAAGTATCAGACATGCGAAAATTTTGATGGTTGCTCAACCATTCCTTAACTTCAAACTCCCGTATCTCGCGAACGGATTGTCGAATTCGAGAAATTCCTGTTGCACCTGACAGCAGAAACTCGCCCGATTACCACGGTATGTGTATTTTTGCCCTAGGCCATAGTAGTTATTGGTTTCGAGTATCAGACTTGCGAAAATTTTGATGGTTTCTCAACCATTCCTTAATTTCAAGCTCCCATATCTCGCGAACGGATTGACGAACTCGAGAAAATCCTGTTGCATCTGAAAACAGAAACTCGCCCGATTACCATGGTATGTGTACTTTTCCCCTAGGCCATTCCAGTTACATGTTTCGAGTATCAGACATGCGAAAATTTTTATGGTTGCTCAACCATTCCTTAACTTCAAACTCCCATATCTCGCGAACGGATTGTCGAACTCGAGAAATTCCTGTTGCACCTGACAGCAGAAACTCGCCCGATTACCACGGTATGTGTATTTTTGCCCTAGGCCATAGTAGTTATTGGTTTCGAGTATCAGACATGCGAAAATTTTGATGGTTGCTCAACCATTCCTTAACTTCAAACTCCGTTATATCGCGAACGGATTGACGAACTCGAGAAATTCCTGTTGCATCTGAAAAGAGAAACTCGCCCGATTACCCCGGTATGTGTACTTTTCCCTAGGCCATTCCAGTTACTGGTTTCGAGTATCAGAGATGCGAAAATTTTGATGGTTGCTCATCCATTCCTTAGCTTCAAACACCCATATCTGGCGAACGAATTGACGAACTCGAGAAATTCCTGTTGTATTTGAAAGCAGAAACTCGCCCGATTACCACGGTATGTGTACTTTTCCCCTAGGCCATTCCAGTTATTTGTTTCGAGTATCAGACTTGCGAAAATTTTGATGGTTTTTCAACCATTCCTTAACTTCAAACTCCCATATCTCGCGGACGGATTGAGGAACTCGAGAAATTCCTGTTGTATCTGAAAGCAGATACTCGCCCGATTACCACGGTATGTGTACTTTTCCCCTAGGCCATTATGGTTATTAGTTCCGAGTACCAGACTTGCGAAAATTTTGATGGTTTCTCAACCATTCCTTAACTTCAAACTCCCATATCTCGCGAACGGATTGACCAACTCGAGAAAATCCTGTTGCATCTGAATACAGAAACTCGCCCGATTACCATGGTATGTGTACTTTTCCCCTAGGCTATTCCAGTTACTGGTTTGGAGTATCAGACATGCGAAAATTTTGATGGTTGCTCAACCATGCCTTAACTTCAAACTCCCATATCTCGCGAACGGATTGTCGAACTCGAGAAATTCCTGTTGCACCTGACAGCAGAAACTCGCCCGATTACCACGGTATGTGTATTTTTGCCCTAGGCCATAGTAGTTATTGGTTTCGAGTATCAGACGTGCGAAAATTTTGATGGTTGCTCAACCATTCCTTAGCTTCAAACTCCCATATCTGGCGAACGGATTGACGAACTCGAGAAATTCCTGTTGCATCTGACAGCAGAAACTCGCCCGATTACCACGGTATGTGTATTTTTGCCCTAGGCCATAGTAGATATTGGTTTCGAGTATCAGACTTGCGAAAATTTGATGGTTTCTCAACCATTCCTTAGCTTCAAACTCCCATATCTGGCGAACGGATTGACGAACTCGAGAAATTCCTGTTGTATCTGAAAGCAGAAACTCGCCTGATTACCACGGTATGTGTACTTTTCCCCTAGGCCATTCCAGTTATTTGTTTCGAGTATCAGACTTGCGAAAATTTTGATGGTTTTTCAACCATTCCTTAACTTTAAACTCCCATATCTCGCGAACGGATTGACGAACTCGAGAAATTCCTGTTGCATCTGAAAGCAGATACTCGACCGATTACCACGGTATGTGTACTTTTACCCTAGGCCATTATAGTTATTAGTTTCGAGTACCAGACTTGCGAAAATTTTGATGGTTTCTCAACCATTCCTTAACTTCAAACTCCCATATCTCGCGAACGGATTGACCAACTCGAGAAAATCCTGTTGCATCTGAATACAGAAACTCGCCCGATTACCATGGTATGTGTACTTTTCCCCTAGGCCATTCCAGTTACTGGTTTCGAGTATCAGACATGCGAAAATTTTGATGGTTGCTCAACCATGCCTTAACTTCAAACTCCCATATCTCGCGAACGGATTGTCGAACTCGAGAAATTCCTGTTGCACCTGACAGCAGAAACTCGCCCGATTACCACGGTATGTGTATTTTGGCCCTAGGCCATAGTAGTTATTGGTTTCGAGTATCAGACGTGCGAAAATTTTGAGGGTTGCTCAACCATTCCTTAACTTCAAACTCCCATATATCGCGAACGGATTGACGAACTCGAGAAATTCCTGTTGCATCTGACAGCAGAAACACGCCCGATTACAACGGTGTGTGTATTTTTGCCCTAGGCCATAGTAGTTATTGGTTTCGAGTATCAGACGTGCGAAAATTTTAATGGTTGCTCAACCATTCCTTAACTTCAAACTCGCATATATCGCGAACGGATTGACGAACTCGAGAAATTCCTGTTGCATCTGACAGCAGAAACTCGCCCGATTACAACGGTGTGTGTATTTTTGCCCTAGGCCATAGTAGTTATTGGTTTCGGGTACCAGACTTGCGAAAATTTTGATGGTCTCTCAACCATTCCTTAACTTCAAACTCCCGTGTTTCGCGAACGGATTGTCGAACTCGAGAAATTCCTGTTGCATCTGACAGCAGAAACTCGCCCGATTACAACGGTATGTGTATTTTTGCCCTATGCCATAGTAGTTATTGGTTTCGAGTATCAGACTTGCGAAATTTTGATGGTTTCTCTACCATTCCTTAACTTCAAGTTCCCACATCTCGCGAACGGCCTGTCGAACTCGAGAAATTCCTGTTGCATCTGAAAGCAGAAACTCTCCCGATTACAACGGTATGTTTATTTTTCCCCTAGGCCATTATAGTTATTGGTTTCGAGTATCAGACTTGCGAAAATTTGATGGTTTCTCAACCATTCCTTAGCTTCAAACTCCCATATCTGGGGAACGGATTGACGAACTCGAGAAATTCCTGTTGTATCTGAAAGCAGAAACTCGCCCGATTACCACGGTATGTGTACTTTTCCCCTAGGCCATTCCAGTTATTTGTTTCGAGTATCAGACTTGCGAAAAGTTTGATGGTTTTTCAACCATTCCTTAACTTCAAACTCCCATATATCGCGAACGGATTGACGAACTCGAGAAATTCCTGTTGCATCTGACAGCAGAAACTCGCCCGATTACAACGGTGTGTGTATTTTTGCCCTAGGCCATAGTAGTTATTGGTTTCGGGTACCAGACTTGCGAAAATTTTGATGGTCTCTCAACCATTCCTTAACTTCAAACTCCCGTGTTTCGCGAACGGATTGTCGAACTCGAGAAATTCCTGTTGCATCTGACAGCAGAAACTCGCCCGATTACAACGGTATGTGTATTTTTGCCCTAGGCCATAGTAGTTATTGGTTTCGAGTATCAGACTTGCGAAATTTTGATGGTTTCTCAACCATTCCCTTAATTTCAAGTTCCCACATCTCGCGAACGGCCTGTCGAACTCGAGAAATTCCTGTTGCATCTGAAAGCAGAAACTCTCCCGATTACAACGGTATGTGTATTTTTCCCCTAGGCCATTATAGTTATTGGTTTCGAGTATCAGACTTGCGAAAATTTGATGGTTTCTCAACCATTCCTTAGCTTCAAACTCCCATATCTGGCGAACGGATTGACGAACTCGAGCAATTCCTGTTGTATCTGAAAGCAGGAACTCGCCCGATTACCACGGTATGTGTACTTTTCCCCTAGGCCATTCCAGTTATTTGTTTCGAGTATCAGACTTGCGAAAATTTTGATGGTTTTTCAACCATTCCTTAACTTCAAACTCCCATATCTCGCGAACGGATTGACGAACTCGAAAAAACCTGTTGCATCTGAAGGCAGAAGCTCTCCCGATTACAAGGGTATGTGTATTTTACCCTAGGCCATTATAGTTATTGGTTTCGAGTATCAGACTTGCGAAAATTTTGATGGTTTCTCAACCATTCCTTAATTTCAAGCTCCTATATCTCGCGAACGGATTGACGAACTCGAGAAAATCCTGTTGCATCTGAAAACAGAAACTCGCCCGATTACCATGGTATGTGTAGTTTTCCCCTAGGCCATTCCAGTTACTGGTTTCAAGTATCAGACATGCGAAAATTTTGATGGTTGCTCAACCATTCCTTAACTTCAAACTCCCGTATCTCGCGAACGGATTGTCGAATTCGAGAAATTCCTGTTGCACCTGACAGCAGAAACTCGCACGATTACCACGGTATGTGTATTTTTCCCCTAGGCCATTATTGTTATTGGTTTCGAGTATCAGACTTGCGAAAATTTTGATGGTTTCTCAACCATTCCTTAGCTTCAAACTCCCACATCTCGCGAACGGATTGACGAACTCGAGAAATTCCTGTTGCATCTGAAAGCAGATACTCGCCCGATTACCACGGTGTGTCTACTTTTCCCCTAGGCCATTATAGTTATTTGTTTCGAGTATCAGACTTGCGAAAATTTTGATAGTTTTTCAACCATTCCTTAACTTCAAACTCCCACATCTCGCGAACGGATTGACGAACTCGAGAAATTCCTGTTGCATCTGAAAGCAGATACTCGCCCGATTACCACGGTGTGTGTACTTTTCCCCTAGGCCATTATAGTTATTAGTTTCGAGTACCAGACTTGCGAAAATTTTGATGGTTTCTCAACCATTCCTTAACTTCAAACTCCCGTATCTCGCGAACGGATTGTCGAATTCGAGAAATTCCTGTTGCACCTGACAGCAGAAACTCGCCCGATTACCACGGTATGTGTATTTTTACCCTAGGCCATAGTAGTTATTGGTTTCGAGTATCAGGCATGCGAAAATTTTGATGGTTGCTCAACCATTCCTTAACTTCAAACTCCCATATATCGCGTACGGATTGACGAACTCGAGAAATTCCTGTTGCATCTGACAGCAGAAACTCGCCCGATTACAACGGTATGTGTATTTTTGCCCTAGGCCATAGTAGTTATTGGTTTCGAGTATCAGACTTGCGAAATTTTGATGGTTTCTCAACCATTCCTTGACTTCAAACTCCCATATCTCGCGAACGGATTGACCAACTCGAGAAAATCCTGTTGCATCTGAATACAGAAACTCGCCCGAATACCATGGTATGTGTACTTTTCCCCTAGGCCATTCCAGTTACTGGTTTCGAGTATCAGACATGCGAAAATTTTGATGGTTGCTCAACCATGCCTTAACTTCAAACTCCCATATCTCGCGAACGGATTGTCGAACTCGAGAAGTTCCTGTTGCACCTGACAGCAGAAACTCGCCCGATTACCACGGTATGTGTATTTTTGCCCTAGGCCATAGTAGTTATTGGTTTCGAGTATCAGACGTGCGAAAATTTTGATGGTTGCTCAACCATTCCTTAACTTCAAACTCCCATATATCGCGAACGGATTGACGAACTCGAGAAATTCCTGTTGCATCTGACAGCAGAAACTCGCCCGATTACAACGGTGTGTGTATTTTTGCCCTAGGCCTCTAGTAGTTATTGGTTTCGGGTACCAGACTTGCGAAAATTTTGATGGTCTCTCAACCATTCCTTAACTTCAAACTCCCGTGTTTCGCGAACGGATTGTCGAACTCGAGAAATTCCTGTTGCACCTGAAAGCAGAAACTCTCCCGATTACAACGGTATGTGTATTTTTCCCCTAGGCCATTATAGTTATTGGTTTCGAGTATCAGACTTGCGAAAATTTGATGGTTTCTCAACCATTCCTTAGCTTCAAACTCCCATATCTGGCGAACGGATTGACGAACTCGAGCAATTCCTGTTGTATCTGAAAGCAGAAACTCGCCCGATTACCACGGTATGTGTACTTTTCCCCTAGGCCATTCTTGTTATTTGTTTCGAGTATCAGACTTGCGAAAATTTTGATGGTTTTTCAACCATTCCTTAACTTCAAACTCCCATATCTCGCGAACGGATTGACGAACTCGAGAAATTCCTGTTGCATCTGAAAGCAGATACTCGCCCGATTACCACGGTATGTGTACTTTTCCCCTAGGCCATTATAGTTATTAGTTTCGAGAACCAGACTTGCGAAAATTTTGATGGTTTCTCAACCATTCCTTAACTTCAAACTCCCATATCTCGCGAACAGATTGACGAACTCGAAAAAACCTGTTGCATCTGAAGGCAGAAGCTCTCCCGATTACAAGGGTATGTGTATTTTACCCTAGGCCATTCCAGTTACTGGTTTCAAGTATCAGACATGCGAAAATTTTGATGGTTGCTCAACCATTCCTTAACTTCAAACTCCCGTATCTCGCGAACGGATTGTCGAATTCGAGAAATTCCTGTTGCACCTGACAGCAGAAACTCGCCCGATTACGACGGTATGTGTATTTTTGCCCTAGGCCATAGTAGTTATTGGTTTCGAGTATCAGACGTGCGAAAATTTTGATGGTTGCTCAACCATTCCTTAACTTCAAACTCCCATATCTCGCGAACGGATTGTCGAACTCGAGAAATTCCTGTTGCACCTGACAGCAGAAACTCGCCCGATTACCACGGTATGTGTATTTTTGCCCTAGGCCATAGTAGTTATTGGTTTCGAGTATCAGACGTGCGAAAATTTTGATGGTTGCTCAACCATTCCTTAACTTCAAACTCCCATATATCGCGAACGGATTGACGAACTCAAGAAATTCCTGTTGCATCTGACAGCAGAAACTCGCCCGATTACAACGGTGTGTGTATTTTTGCCCTAGGCCTCTAGTAGTTATTGGTTTCGGGTACCAGACTTGCGAAAATTTTGATGGTCTCTCAACCATTCCTTAATTTCAAACTCCCGTGTTTCGCGAACGGATTGTCGAACTCGAGAAATTCCTGTTGCACCTGAAAGCAGAAACTCTCCCGATTACAACGGTATGTGTATTTTTCCCCTAGGCCATTATAGTTATTGGTTTCGAGTATCAGACTTGCGAAAATTTGATGGTTTCTCAACCATTCCTTAGCATCAAACTCCCATATCTGGCGAACGGATTGACGAACTCGAGCAATTCCTGTTGTATCTGAAAGCAGAAACTCGCCCGATTACCACGGTATGTGTACTTTTCCCCTAGGCCATTCCAGTTATTTGTTTCGAGTATCAGACTTGCGAAAATTTTGATGGTTTTTCAACCATTCCTTAACTTCAAACTCCCATATCTCGCGAACGGATTGACGAACTCGAGAAATTCCTGTTGCATCTGAAAGCAGATACTCGCACGATTACCACGGTATGTGTATTTTTGCCCTAGGCCATAGTAGTTATTGGTTTCGAGTATCAGACGTGCGAAAATTTTGATGGTTGCTCAACCATTCCTTAACTTCAAACTCCCATATATCGCGAACGGATTGACGAACTCAAGAAATTCCTGTTGCATCTGACAGCAGAAACTCGCCCGATTACAACGGTGTGTGTATTTTTGCCCTAGGCCTCTAGTAGTTATTGGTTTCGGGTACCAGACTTGCGAAAATTTTGATGGTCTCTCAACCATTCCTTAATTTCAAACTCCCGTGTTTCGCGAACGGATTGTCGAACTCGAGAAATTCCTGTTGCACCTGAAAGCAGAAACTCTCCCGATTACAACGGTATGTGTATTTTTCCCCTAGGCCATTATAGTTATTGGTTTCGAGTATCAGACTTGCGAAAATTTGATGGTTTCTCAACCATTCCTTAGCATCAAACTCCCATATCTGGCGAACGGATTGACGAACTCGAGCAATTCCTGTTGTATCTGAAAGCAGAAACTCGCCCGATTACCACGGTATGTGTACTTTTCCCCTAGGCCATTCCAGTTATTTGTTTCGAGTATCAGACTTGCGAAAATTTTGATGGTTTTTCAACCATTCCTTAACTTCAAACTCCCGTATCTCGCGAACGGATTGTCGAATTCGAGAAATTCCTGTTGCACCTGACAGCAGAAACTCGCCCGATTACCACGGTATGTGTATTTTTACCCTAGGCCATAGTAGTTATTGGTTTCGAGTATCAGGCATGCGAAAATTTTGATGGTTGCTCAACCATTCCTTAACTTCAAACTCCCATATATCGCGTAGGGATTGACGAACTCGAGAAATTCCTGTTGCATCTGACAGCAGAAACTCGCCCGATTACAACGGTATGTGTATTTTTGCCATAGGCCATAGTAGTTATTGGTTTCGAGTATCAGACTTGCGAAATTTTGATGGTTTCTCAACCATTCCTTGACTTCAAACTCCCATATCTCGCGAACGGATTGACCAACTCGAGAAAATCCTGTTGCATCTGAATACAGAAACTCGCCCGAATACCATGGTATGTGTACTTTTCCCCTAGGCCATTCCAGTTACTGGTTTCGAGTATCAGACATGCGAAAATTTTGATGGTTGCTCAACCATGCCTTAACTTCAAACTCCCATATCTCGCGAACGGATTGTCGAACTCGAGAAGTTCCTGTTGCACCTGACAGCAGAAACTCGCCCGATTACCACGGTATGTGTATTTTTGCCCTAGGCCATAGTAGTTATTGGTTTCGAGTATCAGACGTGCGAAAATTTTGATGGTTGCTCAACCATTCCTTAACTTCAAACTCCCATATCTCGCGAACGGATTGTCGAACTCGAGAAATTCCTGTTGCACCTGACAGCAGAAGCTCGCCCGATTACCACGGTATGTGTATTTTTGCCCTAGGCCATAGTAGTTATTGGTTTCGAGTATCAGACGTGCGAAAATTTTGATGGTTGCTCAACCATTCCTTAACTTCAAACTCCCATATCTCGCGAACGGATTGTCGAACTCGAGAAATTCCTGTTGCACCTGACAGCAGAAACTCGCCCGATTACCACGGTATGTGTATTTTTGCCCTAGGCCATAGTAGTTATTGGTTTCGAGTATCAGACGTGCGAAAATTTTGATGGTTGCTCAACCATTCCTTAACTTCAAACTCCCATATATCGCGAACGGATTGACGAACTCGAGAAATTCCTGTTGCATCTGACAGCAGAAACTCGCCCGATTACAACGGTGTGTGTATTCTTGCCCTAGGCCTCTAGTAGTTATTGGTTTCGGGTACCAGACTTGCGAAAAGTTTGATGGTCTCTCAACCATTCCTTAACTTCAAACTCCCGTGTTTCGCGAACGGATTGTCGAACTCGAGAAATTCCTGTTGCACCTGAAAGCAGAAACTCTCCCGATTACAACGGTATGTGTATTTTTCCCCTAGGCCATTATAGTTATTGGTTTCGAGTATCAGACTTGCGAAAATTTGATGGATTCTCAACCATTCCTTAGCTTCAAACTCCCATATCTGGCGAACGGATTGACGAACTCGAGCAATTCCTGTTGTATCTGAAAGCAGAAACTCGCCCGATTACCACGGTATGTGTACTTTTCCCCTAGGCCATTCCAGTTATTTGTTTCGAGTATCAGACTTGCGAAAATTTTGATGGTTTTTCAACCATTCCTTAACTTCAAACTCCCATATCTCGCGAACGGATTGACGAACTCGAGAAATTCCTGTTGCATCTGAAAGCAGATACTCGCCCGATTACCACGGTATGTGTACTTTTCCCCTAGGCCATTATAGTTATTAGTTTCGAGAACCAGACTTGCGAAAATTTTGATGGTTTCTCAACCATTCCTTAACTTCAAACTCCCATATCTCGCGAACAGATTGACGAACTCGAAAAAACCTGTTGCATCTGAAGGCAGAAGCTCTCCCGATTACAAGGGTATGTGTATTTTACCCTAGGCCATTCCAGTTACTGGTTTCAAGTATCAGACATGCGAAAATTTTGATGGTTGCTCAACCATTCCTTAACTTCAAACTCCCGTATCTCGCGAACGGATTGTCAAATTCGAGAAATTCCTGTTGCACCTGACAGCAGAAACTCGCCCGATTACCACGGTATGTGTATTTTTGCCCTAGGCCATAGTAGTTATTGGTTTCGAGTATCAGACGTGCGAAAATTTTGATGGTTGCTCAACCATTCCTTAACTTCAAACTCCCATATCTCGCGAACGGATTGTCGAACTCGAGAAATTCCTGTTGCACCTGACAGCAGAAACTCGCCCGATTACCACGGTATGTGTATTTTTGCCCTAGGCCATAGTAGTTATTGGTTTCGAGTATCAGACGTGCGAAAATTTTGATGGTTGCTCAACCATTCCTTAACTTCAAACTCCCATATATCGCGAACGGATTGACGAACTCAAGAAATTCCTGTTGCATCTGACAGCAGAAACTCGCCCGATTACAACGGTGTGTGTATTTTTGCCCTAGGCCTCTAGTAGTTATTGGTTTCGTGTACCAGACTTGCGAAAATTTTGATGGTCTCTCAACCATTCCTTAATTTCAAACTCCCGTGTTTCGCGAACGGATTGTCGAACTCGAGAAATTCCTGTTGCACCTGAAAGCAGAAACTCTCCCGATTACAACGGTATGTGTATTTTTCCCCTAGGCCATTATAGTTATTGGTTTCGAGTATCAGACTTGCGAAAATTTGATGGTTTCTCAACCATTCCTTAGCATCAAACTCCCATATCTGGCGAACGGATTGACGAACTCGAGCAATTCCTGTTGTATCTGAAAGCAGAAACTCGCCCGATTACCACGGTATGTGTACTTTTCCCCTAGGCCATTCCAGTTATTTGTTTCGAGTATCAGACTTGCGAAAATTTTGATGGTTTTTCAACCATTCCTTAACTTCAAACTCCCATATCTCGCGAACGGATTGACGAACTCGAGAAATTCCTGTTGCATCTGAAAGCAGATACTCGCCCGATTACAACGGTATGTGTACTTTTCCCCTAGGCCATTATAGTTATTAGTTTCGAGAACCAGACTTGCGAAAATTTTGATGGTTTCTCAACCATTCCTTAACTTCAAACTCCCATATCTCGCGAACGGATTGACGAACTCGAAAAAACCTGTTGCATCTGAAGGCAGAAGCTCTCCCGATTACAAGGGTATGTGTATTTTACCCTAGGCCATTCCAGTTACTGGTTTCAAGTATCAGACATGCGAAAATTTTGATGGTTGCTCAACCATTCCTTAACTTCAAACTCCCGTATCTCGCGAACGGATTGTCGAATTCGAGAAATTCCTGTTGCACCTGACAGCAGAAACTCGCCCGATTACCACGGTATGTGTATTTTTGCCCTAGGCCATAGTAGTTATTGGTTTCGAGTATCAGACATGCGAAAATTTTGATGGTTGCTCAACCATTCCTTAACTTCAAACTCCCATATATCGCGTACGGATTGACGAACTCGAGAAATTCCTGTTGCATCTGACAGCAGAAACTCGCCCGATTACAACGGTATGTGTATTTTTGCCCTAGGCCATAGTAGTTATTGGTTTCGAGTATCAGACTTGCGAAATTTTGATGGTTTCTCAACCATTCCTTAACTTCAAACTCCCATATCTCGCGAACGGATTGACCAACTCGAGAAAATCCTGTTGCATCTGAATACAGAAACTCGCCCGATTACCATGGTATGTGTACTTTTCCCCTAGGCCATTCCAGTTACTGGTTTCGAGTATCAGACATGCGAAAATTTTGATGGTTGCTCAACCACGCCTTAACTTCAAACTCCCATATCTCGCGAACGGATTGTCGAACTCGAGAAGTTCCTGTTGCACCTGACAGCAGAAACTCGCCCGATTACAACGGTATGTGTGTTTTCCCCTTAGGCCTTTGTAGTTATTGGTTTCGAGTACCAGACTTGCGAAAATTTTGATGGTTTCTCAACCATTCCTTAACTTCAAACTCCCATATATCGCGAACGGATTGACGAACTCGAGAAATTCCTGTTGCATCTGAAAGCAGATACTCGCCCGATTACCACGGTGTGTGTACTTTTCCCCTAGGCCATTATAGTTATTAGTTTCGAGTACCAGACTTGCGAAAATTTTGATGGTTTCTCAACCATTCCTTAACTTCAAACTCCCATATCTCGCGAACGGATTGACCAACTCGAGAAAATCCTGTTGCATCTGAATACAGAAACTCGCCCGATTACCATGGTATGTGTACTTTTCCCCTAGGCCATTCCAGTTACTGGTTTCGAGTATCAGACATGCGAAAATTTTGATGGTTGCTCAACCATGCCTTAACTTCAAACTCCCATATCTCGCGAACGGATTGTCGAACTCGAGAAGTTCCTGTTGCACCTGACAGCAGAAACTCGCCCGATTACCACGGTATGTGTATTTTTCCCCTAGGCCATTATAGTTATTGGTTTCGAGTGTCAGACTTGCGAAAATTTGATGGTTTCTCAACCATTCCTTAGCTTCAAACTCCCATATCTGGCGAACGGATTGACGAACTCGAGCAATTTCTTTTGCACCTGACAGCAGAAACTCGCCCGATTACCACGGTATGTGTATTTTTGCCCTAGGCCTCTAGTAGTTATTGGTTTCGGGTACCAGACTTGCGAAAATTTTGATGGTCTCTCAACCATTCCTTAACTTCAAACTCCCGTGTTTCGCGAACGGATTGTCGAACTCGAGAAATTCCTGTTGCATCTGAATACAGAAACTCGCCCGATTACCATGGTATGTGTACTTTTCCCCTAGGCCATTCCAGTTACTGGTTTCGAGTATCAGACATGCGAAAATTTTGATGGTTGCTCAACCACGCCTTAACTTCAAACTCCCATATCTCGCGAACGGATTGTCGAACTCGAGAAGTTCCTGTTGCACCTGACAGCAGAAACTCGCCCGATTACCACGGTATGTGTATTTTTGCCCTATATAGTAGTTATTGGTTTCGAGTATCAGACGTGCGAAAATTTTGATGGTTGCTCAACCATTCCTTAACTTCAAACTCCCATATCTCGCGAACGGATTGTCGAACTCGAGAAATTCCTGTTGCACCTGACAGCAGAAACTCGCCCGATTACCACGGTATGTGTATTTTTGCCCTAGGCCATAGTAGTTATTGGTTTCGAGTATCAGACTTGCGAAAATTTTGATGGTTTCTCAACCATTCCTTAATTTCAAGCTCCCATATCTCGCGAACGGATTGACGAACTCCAGAAAATCCTGTTGCATCTGAAAACAGAAACTCGCCCGATTACCATGGTATGTGTAGTTTTCCCCTAGGCCATTCCAGTTACTGGTTTCAAGTATCAGACATGCGAAAATTTTGATGGTTGCTCAACCATTCCTTAACTTCAAACTCCCGTATCTCGCGAACGGATTGTCGAATTCGAGAAATTCCTGTTGCACCTGATAGCAGAAACTACTCGCCCGATTACCACGGTATGTGTATTTTTGCCCTAGGCCATAGTAGTTATTGGTTTCGAGTATCAGACATGCGAAAATTTTGATGGTTGCTCAACCATGCCTTAACTTCAAACTCCCATATCTCGCGAACGGATTGTCGAACTCGAGAAGTTCCTGTTGCACCTGACAGCAGAAACTCGCCCGATTACAACGGTATGTGTATTTTTCCCCTAGGCCATTATTGTTATTGGTTTCGAGTATCAGACTTGCGAAAATTTTGATGGTTGCTCAACCATTCCTTAACTTCAAACTCCCATATATCGCGAACGGATTGACGAACTCGAGAAATTCCTGTTGCATCTGACAGCAGAAACTCGCCCGATTACAACGGTGTGTGTATTTTTGCCCTAGGCCTCTAGTAGTTATTGGTTTCGGGTACCAGACTTGCGAAAATTTTGATGGTCTCTCAACCATTCCTTAACTTCAAACTCCCGTGTTCGCGAACGGATTGTTGAACTCGAGAAATTCCTGTTGCATCTGAATACAGAAACTCGCCCGATTACCATGGTATGTGTACTTTTCCCCTAGGCCATTCCAGTTACTGGTTTCGAGTATCAGACATGCGAAAATTTTGATGGTTGCTCAACCACGCCTTAACTTCAAACTCCCATATCTCGCGAACGGATTGTCGAACTCGAGAAGTTCCTGTTGCACCTGACAGCAGAAACTCGCCCGATTACCACGGTATGTGTATTTTTGCCCTAGGCCATAGTAGTTATTGGTTTCGAGTATCAGACGTGCGAAAATTTTGATGGTTGCTCAACCATTCCTTAACTTCAAACTCCCATATCTCGCGAACGGATTGTCGAACTCGAGAAATTCCTGTTGCACCTGACAGCAGAAACTCGCCCGATTACCACGGTATGTGTATTTTTGCCCTAGGCCATAGTAGTTATTGGTTTCGAGTATCAGACGTGCGAAAATTTTGATGGTTGCTCAACCATTCCTTAACTTCAAACTCCCATATATCGCGAACGGATTGACGAACTCGAGAAATTCCTGTTGCATCTGACAGCAGAAACTCGCCCGATTACAACGGTGTGTGTATTTTTGCCCTAGGCCTCTAGTAGTTATTGGTTTCGGGTACCAGACTTGCGAAAATTTTGATGGTCTCTCAACCATTCCTTAACTTCAAACTCCCGTGTTTCGCGAACGGATTGTCGAACTCGAGAAATTCCTGTTGCACCTGAAAGCAGAAACTCTCCCGATTACAACGGTATGTGTATTTTTCCCCTAGGCCATTATAGTTATTGGTTTCGAGTATCAGACTTGCGAAAATTTGATGGTTTCTCAACCATTCCTTAGCTTCAAACTCCCATATCTGGCGAACGGATTGACGAACTCGAGCAATTCCTGTTGTATCTGAAAGCAGAAACTCGCCCGATTACCACGGTATGTGTACTTTTCCCCTAGGCCATTATAGTTATTGGTTTCGAGTATCAGACTTGCGAAAATTTGATGGTTTCTCAACCATTCCTTAGCTTCAAACTCCCATATCTGGCGAACGGATTGACGAACTCGAGCAATTCCTATTGTATCTGAAAACAGAAACTCGCCCGATTACCATGGTATGTGTAGTTTTCCCCTAGGTCATTCCAGTTACTGGTTTCAAGAATCAGACATGCGAAAATTTTGATGGTTGCTCAACCATTCCTTAACTTCAAACTCCCGTATCTCGCGAACGGATTGTCGAATTCGAGAAATTCCTGTTGCACCTGACAGCAGAACCTCGCCCGATTACCACGGTATGTGTATTTTTGCCCTAGGACATAGTAGTTATTGGTTTCGAGTACCAGACATGCGAAAATTTTGATTGTTGCTCAACCATTCCTTAACTTCAAACTCCCATATATCGCGTACGGATTGACGAACTCGAGAAATTCCTGTTGCATCTGACAGCAGAAACTCGCCCGATTACAACGGTATGTGTATTTTTGCCCTAGGCCATAGTAGTTATTGGTTTCGAGTATCAGACTTGCGAAATTTTGATGGTTTCTCAACCATTCCTTAATTTCAAATTCCCACATCTCGCGAACGGCCTCCCGAACTCGAGAAATTCCTGTTGCATCTGAAAGCAGAAACTCTCCCGATTACAACGGTATGTGTATTTTTCCCCTGGGCCATTATGGTTATTGGTTTCGAGTATCAGACATGCGAAAATTTTGATGGTTGCTCAACCATTCCTTAACTTCAAACTCCCGTATCTCGCGAACGGATTGTCGAATTCGAGAAATTCCTGTTGCACCTGATAGCAGAAACTCGCCCGATTACCACGGTATGTGTATTTTTGCCCTAGGCCATAGTAGTTATTGGTTTCGAGTATCAGACTTGCGAAATTTTGATGGTTGCTCAACCATTCCTTAACTTCAAACTCCCGTATCTCGCGAACGGATTGTCGAATTCGAGAAATTCCTGTTGCACCTGACAGCAGAACCTCGCCCGATTACCACGGTATGTGTATTTTTGCCCTAGGACATAGTAGTTATTGGTTTCGAGTATCAGACATGCGAAAATTTTGATTGTTGCTCAACCATTCCTTAACTTCAAACTCCCATATATCGCGTACAGATTGACGAACTCGAGAAATTCCTGTTGCATCTGACAGCAGAAGCTCGCCCGATTACAACGGTATGTGTATTTTTGCCCTAGGCCATAGTAGTTATTGGTTTCGAGAATCAGACTTGCGAAATTTTGATGGTTTCTCAACCATTCCTTAATTTCAAATTCCCACATCTCGCGAACGGCCTGCCGAACTCGAGAAATTCCTGTTGTATCTGAAAGCAGAAACTCTCCCGATTACAACGGTATGTGTATTTTTCCCCTGGGCCATTATGGTTATTCGTTTCGAGTATCAGACTTGCGAAAATTTTGATGGTTTCTCAACCATTCCTTAGCTTCAAACTCCCATATCTGGCGAACGGATTGACGAACTCGAGAAATTCCTGTTGTACCTGAAAGCAGAAACTCGCCCGATTACCACGGTATGTGTACTTTTCCCCTAGGCCATTCCAGTTGTTTGTTTCGAGTATCAGACTTGCGAAAATTTTGATGGTTTTTCAACCATTCCTTAACTTCAAACTCCTATATCTCGCGAACGGATTGACGAACTCGAGAAATTCCTATTGCATCTGAAAGCAGATACTCGAACGATTACCACGGTATGTGTACTTTTCCCCTAGGCCATTATAGTTATTAGTTTCGTGTACCAGAGTTGCGAAAATTTTGATGGTTGCTCAACCATTCCTTAACTTCAAACTCCCATATATCGCGAACGGATTGACGAACTCGAGAAATTCCTGTTGCATCTGACAGCAGAAACTCGCCCGATTACAACGGTGTGTGTATTTTTGCCCTAGGCCTCTAGTAGTTATTGGTTTCGGGTACCAGACTTGCGAAAATTTTGATGGTCTCTCAACCATTCCTTAACTTCAAACTCCCGTGTTTCGCGAACGGATTGTCGAACTCGAGAAATTCCTGTTGCACCTGAAAGCAGAAACTCTCCCGATTACAACGGTATGTGTATTTTTCCCCTAGGCCATTATAGTTATTGGTTTCGAGTATCAGACTTGCGAAAATTTGATGGTTTCTCAACCATTCCTTAGCTTCAAACTCCCATATCTGGCGAACGGATTGACGAACTCGAGCAATTCCTGTTGTATCTGAAAGCAGAAACTCGCCCGATTACCACGGTATGTGTACTTTTCCCCTAGGCCATTCCAGTTATTTGTTTCGAGTATCAGACTTGCGAAAATTTTGATGGTTTTTCAACCATTCCTTAACTTCAAACTCCCATATCTCGCGAACGGATTGACGAACTCGAGAAATTCCTGTTGCATCTGAAAGCAGATACTCGCCCGATTACCACGGTATGTGTACTTTTCCCCTAGGCCATTATAGTTATTAGTTTCGAGAACCAGACTTGCGAAAATTTTGATGGTTTCTCCACCATTCCTTAACTTCAAACTCCCATATCTCGCGAACGGATTGACGAACTCGAAAAAACCTGTTGCATCTGAAGGCAGAAGCTCTCCCGATTACAAGGGTATGTGTATTTTACCCTAGGCCATTATAGTTATTGGTTTCGAGTATCAGACTTGCGAAAATTTTGATGGTTTCTCAACCATTCCTTAATTTCAAGCTCCCATATCTCGCGAACGGATTGACGAACTCGAGAAAATCCTGTTGCATCTGAAAACAGAAACTCGCCCGATTACCATGGTATGTGTAGTTTTCCCCTAGGTCATTCCAGTTACTGGTTTCAAGTATCAGACATGCGAAAATTTTGATGGTTGCTCAACCATTCCTTAACTTCAAACTCCCGTATCTCGCGAACGGATTGTCGAATTCGAGAAATTCCTGTTGCACCTGACAGCAGAACCTCGCCCGATTACCACGGTATGTGTATTTTTGCCCTAGGACATAGTAGTTATTGGTTTCGAGTATCAGACATGCGAAAATTTTGATGGTTGCTCAACCATTCCTTAACTTCAAACACCCATATATCGCGTACGGATTGACGAACTCGAGAAATTCCTGTTGCACCTGAAAGCAGAATCTCTCCCGATTACAACGGTATGTGTATTTTTCCCCTGGGCCATTATGGTTATTGGTCTCGAGTATCAGACTTGCGAAAATTTTGATGGTTTCTCAACCATTCCTTAGCTTCAAACTCCCATATCTGGCGAACGGATTGACGAACTCGAGAAATTCCTGTTGTACCTGAAAGCAGAAACTCGCCCGATTACCACGGTATGTGTACTTTTCCCCTAGGCCATTCCAGTTATTTGTTTCGAGTATCAGACTTGCGAAAATTTTGATGGTTTTTCAACCATTCCTTAACTTCAAACTCCCATATCTCGCGAACGGATTGACCAACTCGAGAAAATCCTGTTGCATCTGAATACAGAAACTCGCCCGATTACCATGGTATGTGTACTTTTCCCCTAGGCCATTCCAGTTACTGGTTTCGAGTATCAGACATGCGAAAATTCTGATGGTTGCTCAACCATGCCTTAACTTCATACTCCCATATCTCGCGAACGGATTGTCGAACTCGAGAAATTCCTGTTGCACCTGACAGCAGAAACTCGCCCGATTACCACGGTATGTGTATTTTTGCCCTAGGCCATAGTAGTTATTGGTTTCGAGTATCAGACGTGCGAAAATTTTGACTGTTGCTCAACCATTCCTTAACTTCAAACTCCCATATCTCGCGAACGGATTGTCGAACTCGAGAAATTCCTGTTGCACTTGACAGCAGAAACTCGCCCGATTACCACGGTATGTGTATTTTTGCCCTAGGCCATAGTAGTTATCTGCTTCGAGTATCAGACTTGCGAAAATTTTGATGGTTTCTCAACCATTCCTTAGCTTCAAACTCCCATATCTGGCGAACGGATTGACGAACTCGAGAAATTCCTGTTGTATCTGAAAGCAGAAACTCGCCCGATTACCACGGTATTTGTACTTTTCCCCTAGGCCATTCCAGCTATTGGTTTCGAGTATCAGACATGCGAAAATTTTTATGGTTGCTCAACCCATCCTTAACTTCAAACTCCCATATATCGCGAACGGATTGACGAACTCGAGAAATTCCTGTTGCATCTGACAGCAGAAACTCGCCCGAATACAACGGTGTGTGTATTTTTGCCCTAGGCCATAGTAGTTACTGGTTTCGGGTACCAGACTTGCGAAAATTTTGATGGTCTCACAACCATTCCTTAACTTCAAACTCCCGTGTTTCGCGAACGGATTGTCGAACTCGAGAAATTCCTGTTGCATCTGACAGCAGAAACTCGCCCGATTACAACGGTACGTGTATTTTTGCCCTAGGCCATAGTAGTTATTGGTTTCGAGTTTCAGACCTGCGAAAATTTTGATGGTTTCTCAACCATTCCTTAACTTCAAACTCCCATATCTCGCGAACGGATTGACGAACTCGAGAAATTCCTGTTGCATCTGAAAGCAGATACTCGCCCGATTACCACGGTATGTGTACTTTTCCCCTAGGCCATTATAGTTATTAGTTTCGAGAACCAGACTTGCGAAAATTTTGATGGTTTCTCAACCATTCCTTAACTTCAAACTCCCATATCTCGCGAACGGATTGACGAACTCGAAAAAACCTGTTGCATCTGAAGGCAGATACTCGAACGATTACCACGGTATGTGTACTTTTCCCCTAGGCCATTATAGTTATTAGTTTCGTGTACCAGAGTTGCGAAAATTTTGATGGTTTCTCAACCATTCCTTAACTTCAAACTCCCATATCTCGCGAACGGATTGACCAACTCGAGAAAATCCTGTTGCATCTGAATACAGAAACTCGCCCGATTACCATGGTATGTGTACTTTTCCCCTAGGCCATTCCAGTTACTGGTTTCGAGTATCAGACATGCGAAAATTCTGATGGTTGCTCAACCATGCCTTAACTTCATACTCCCATATCTCGCGAACGGATTGTCGAACTCGAGAAATTCCTGTTGCACCTGACAGCAGAAACTCGCCCGATTACCACGGTATGTGTATTTTTGCCCTAGGCCATAGTAGTTATTGGTTTCGAGTATCAGACGTCCGAAAATTTTGACTGTTGCTCAACCACTCCTTAACTTCAAACTCCCATATCTCGCGAACGGATTGACGAACTCGAGAAATTCCTGTTGCATCTGACAGCAGAAACTCGCCCGAATACAACGGTGTGTGTATTTTTGCCCTAGGCCATAGTAGTTGTTGGTTTCGGGTACCAGACTTGCGAAAATTTTGATGGTTGCTCAACCATTCCTTAACTTCAAACTCCCATATATCGCGTACGGATTGACGAACTCGAGAAATTCCTGTTGCATCTGACAGCAGAAACTCGCCCGATTACAACGGTATGTGTATTTTTGCCCTAGGCCATAGTAGTTATTGGTTTCGAGTATCAGATTTGCGAAATTTTGATGGTTTCTCAACCATTCCTTAATTTCAAATTCCCACATCTCGCGAACGGCCTGCCGAACTCGAGAAATTCCTGTTGCATCTGAAAGCAGAAACTCTCCCGATTACAACGGTATGTGTATTTTTCCCCTGGGCCATTATGGTTATTGGTTTCGAGTATCAGACTTGCGAAAATTTTGATGGTTTCTCAACCATTCCTTAGCTTCAAACTCCCATATCTGGCGAACGGATTGACGAACTCGAGAAATTCCTGTTGTACCTGAAAGCAGAAACTCGCCCGATTACCACGGTATGTGTACTTTTCCCCTAGGCCATTCCAGTTATTTGTTTCGAGTATCAGACTTGCGAAAATTTTGATAGTTTTTCAACCATTCCTTAACTTCAAACTCCCATATCTCGCGAACGGATTGACGTACTCGAGAAATTCCTGTTGCATCTGAAAGCAGATACTCGCCCGATTACCACGGTGTGTGTACTTTTCCCCTAGGCCATTATAGTTATTAGTTTCGAGTACCAGACTTGCGAAAATTTTGATGGTTTCTCAACCATTCCTTGACTTCAAACTCCCATATCTCGCGAACGGATTGACCAACTCGAGAAAATCCTGTTGCATCTGAATACAGAAACTCGCCCGATTACCATGGTATGTGTACTTTTCCCCTAGGCCATTCCAGTTACTGGTTTCGAGTATCAGACATGCGAAAATTTTGATGGTTGCTCAACCATGCCTTAACTTCAAACTCCCATATCTCGCGAACGGATTGTCGAACTCGAGAAGTTCCTGTTGCACCTGACAGCAGAAACTCGCCCGATTACCACGGTATGTGTATTTTTGCCCTAGGCCATAGTAGTTATTGGTTTCGAGTATCAGACGTGCGAAAATTTTGATGGTTGCTCAACCATTCCTTAACTTCAAACTCCCATATATCGCGAACGGATTGACGAACTCGAGAGATTCCTGTTGCATCTGACAGCAGAAACTCGCCCGATTACAACGGTGTGTGTATTTTTGCCCTAGGCCATAGTAGTTATTGGTTTCGGGTACCAGACTTGCGAAAATTTTGATGGTCTCTCAACCATTCCTTAACTTCAAACTCCCGTGTTTCGCGAACGGATTGTCGAACTCGAGAAATTCCTGTTGCATCTGACAGCAGAAACTCGCCCGATTACAACGGTATGTGTATTTTTGCCCTAGGCCATAGTAGTTATTGGTTTCGAGTATCAGACGTGCGAAAATTTTGATGGTTGCTCAACCATTCCTTAACTTCAAACTCCCATATATCGCGAACGGATTGACGAACTCGAGAGATTCCTGTTGCATCTGACAGCAGAAACTCGCCCGATTACAACGGTGTGTGTATTTTTCCCCTAGGCCATAGTAGTTATTGGTTTCGGGTACCAGACTTGCGAAAATTTTGATGGTCTCTCAACCATTCCTTAACTTCAAACTCCCGTGTTTCGCGAACGGATTGTCGAACTCGAGAAATTCCTGTTGCATCTGACAGCAGAAACTCGCCCGATTACAACGGTATGTGTATTTTTGCCCTAGGCCATAGTAGTTATTGGTTTCGAGTATCAGACTTGCGAAATTTTGATGGTTTCTCAACCCTTCCCTTAATTTCAAGTTCCCACATCTCGCGAACGGCCTGTCGAACTCGAGAAATTCCTGTTGCATCTGAAAGCAGAAACTGTCCCGATTACAACGGTATGTGTATTTTTCCCCTAGGCCATTATAGTTATTGGTTTCGAGTATCAGACTTGCGAAAATTTTGATGGTTTTTCAACCATTCCTTAACTTCAAACTCCCATATCTCGCGAACGGATTGACGAACTCGAGAAATGCCTGTTGCATCTGAAAGCAGATACTCGCCCGATTACCACGGTATGTGTACTTTTCCCCTAGGCCATTATAGTTATTAGTTTCGAGAACCTGACTTGCGAAAATTTTGATGGTTTCTCAACCATTCCTTAACTTCAAACTCCCATATCTCGCGAACGGATTGACGAACTCGAAAAAACCTGTTGCATCTGAAGGCAGAAGCTCTCCCGATTACAAGGGTATGTGTATTTTACCCTAGGCCATTATAGTTATTGGTTTCGAGTATCAGACTTGCGAAAATTTTGATGGTTTCTCAACCATTCCTTAATTTCAAGCTCCCATATCTCGCGAACGGATTGACGAACTCGAGAAAATCCTGTTGCATCTGAAAACAGAAACTCGCCCGATTACCATGGTATGTGTAGTTTTCCCCTAGGTCATTCCAGTTACTGGTTTCAAGTATCAGACATGCGAAAATTTTGATGGTTGCTCAACCATTCCTTAACTTCAAACTCCCGTATCTCGCGAACGGATTGTCGATTTCGAGAAATTCCTGTTGCACCTGACAGCAGAAACTCGCCCGATTACCACGGTATGTGTATTTTTGCCCTAGGCCATAGTAGTTATTGGTTTCGAGTATCAGACATGCGAAAATTTTGATGGTTGCTCAACCATTCCTTAACTTCAAACTCCCATATATCGCGTACGGATTGACGAACTCGAGAAATTCCTGTTGCATCTGACAGCAGAAACTCGCCCGATTACAACGGTATGTGTATTTTTGCCCTAGGCCATAGTAGTTATTGGTTTCGAGTATCAGACTTGTGAAATTTTGATGGTTTCTCAACTATTCCCTTAATTTCAAGTTCCCACATCTCGCGAACGACCTGTCGAACTCGAGAAATTCCTGTTGCATCTGAAAGCAGAAACTCTCCCGATTACAACGGTATGTGTATTTTTCCCCTAGGCCATTATAGTTATTGGTTTCGAGTATCAGACTTGCGAAAATTTTGATGGTTTCTTAACCATTCCTTATCTTCAGACTCCCATATCTCGCGAACGGATTGACGAACTCGAGAAATTCCTGTTGCATCTGAAAGCAGAAACTCTCCCGATTACAACGGTATGTGTATTTTTCCCCTAGGCCATTATAGTTATTGGTTTCGAGTATCAGACTTGCGAAAATTTGATGGTTTCTCAACCATTCCTTAGCTTCAAACTCCCATATCTGGCGAACGGATTGACGAACTCGAGCAATTCCTGTTGTATCTGAAAGCAGAAACTCGCCCGATTACCACGGTATGTGTACTTTTCCCCTAGGCCATTCCAGTTATTTGTTTCGAGTATCAGACTTGCGAAAATTTTGATGGTTTTTCAACCATTCCTTAACTTCAAACTCCCATATCTCGCGAACGGATTGACGAACTCGAGAAATTCCTGTTGCATCTGCAAGCAGATACTCGCCCGATTACCACGGTATGTGAACTTTTCCCCTAGGCCATTATAGTTATTAGTTTCGAGAACCAGACTTGCGAAAATTTTGATGGTTTCTCAACCATTCCTTAACTTCAAACTCCCATATCTCGCGAACGGATTGACGAACTCGAAAAAACCTGTTGCATCTGAAGGCAGAAGCTCTCCCGATTACAAGGGTATGTGTATTTTACCCTAGGCCATTATAGTTATTGGTTTCGAGTATCAGACTTGCGAAAATTTTGATGGTTTCTCAACCATTCCTTAATTTCAAGCTCCCGTATCTCGCGAACGGATTGACGAACTCGAGAAAATCCTGTTGCATCTGAAAACAGAAACTCGCCCGATTACCATGGTATGTGTAGTTTTCCCCTAGGTCATTCCAGTTACTGGTTTCAAGTATCAGACATGCGAAAATTTTGATGGTTGCTCAACCATTCCTTAACTTCAAACTCCCGTATCTCGCGAACGGATTGTCGAATTCGAGAAATTCCTGTTGCACCTGACAGCAGAAACTCGCCCGATTACCACGGTATGTGTATTTTTGCCCTAGGCCATAGTAGTTATTGGTTTCGAGTATCAGACATGCGAAAATTTTGATGGTTGCTCAACCATTCCTTAACTTCAAACTCCCATATCTCGCGAACGGATTGTCGAACTCGAGAAATTCCTGTTGCATCTGACAGCAGAAACTCGCCCGATTGCCACGGTATGTGTATTTTTGCCCTAGGCCATAGTAGTTATTGGCTTCGAGTATCAGACTTGAGAAAATTTTGATGGTTTCTCAACCATTCCTTAGCTTCAAACTCCCATATCTGGCGAACGGATTGACGAACTCGAGAAATTCCTGTTGTATCTGAAAGCAGAAACTCGCCCGATTACCACGGTATTTGTACTTTTCCCCTAGGCCATTCCAGCTATTGGTTTCGAGTATCAGACATGCGAAAATTTTGATGGTTGCTCAACCATTCCTTAACTTCAAACTCCCATATATCGCGAACGGATTGACGAACTCGAGAAATTCCTGTTGCATCTGACAGCAGAAACTCGCCCGATTACAACGGTGTGTGTATTTTTGCCCTAGGCCATAGTAGTTATTGGTTTCGGGTACCAGACTTGCGAAAATTTTGATGGTCTCTCAACCATTCCTTAACTTCGAACTCCCGTGTTTCGCGAACGGATTGTCGAACTCGAGAAATTCCTGTTGCATCTGACAGCAGAAACTCGCCCGATTACAACGGTATGTGTATTTTTGCCCTAGGCCATAGTAGTTATTGGTTTCGAGTATCAGACCTGCGAAAATTTTGATGGTTTCTCAACCATTCCTTAACTTCAAACTCCCATATCTCGCGAACGGATTGACGAACTCGAGAAATTCCTATTGCATCTGAAAGCAGATACTCGACCGATTACCACGGTATGTGTACTTTTCCCCTAGGCCATTCCAGTTACTGGTTTCGAGTATCAGACATGCGAAAATTTTGATGGTTGCTCAACCATGCCTTAACTTCATACTCCCATATCTCGCGAACGGATTGTCGAACTCGAGAAATTCCTGTTGCACCTGACAGCAGAAACTCGCCCGATTACCACGGTATGTGTATTTTTGCCCTAGGCCATAGTAGTTATTGGTTTCGAGTATCAGACGTGCGAAAATTTTGACTGTTGCTCAACCATTCCTTAACTTCAAACTCCCATATCTCGCGAACGGATTGTCCAACTCGAGAAATTCCTGTTGCACCTGACAGCAGAAACTCGCCCGATTACCACGGTATGTGTATTTTTGCCCTAGGCCATAGTAGTTATTGGTTTCGAGTATCAGACGTGCGAAAATTTTGACTGTTGCTCAACCATTCCTTAACTTCAAACTCCCATATCTCGCGAACGGATTGTCGAACTCGAGAAGTTCCTGTTGCACCTGACAGCAGAAACTCGCCCGATTACCACGGTATGTGTATTTTTGCCCTAGGCCATAGTAGTTATTGGTTTCGAGTATCAGACGTGCGAAAATTTTGATGGTTGCTCAACCATTCCTTAACTTCAAACTCCCATATATCGCGAACGGATTGACGAACTCGAGAGATTCCTGTTGCATCTGACAGCAGAAACTCGCCCGATTACAACGGTGTGTGTATTTTTGCCCTAGGCCATAGTAGTTATTGGTTTCGGGTACCAGACTTGCGAAAATTTTGATGGTCTCTCAACCATTCCTTAACTTCAAACTCCCGTGTTTCGCGAACGGATTGTCGAACTCGAGAAATTCCTGTTGCATCTGACAGCAGAAACTCGCCCGATTACAACGGTATGTGTATTTTTGCCCTAGGCCATAGTAGTTATTGGTTTCGAGTATCAGACGTGCGAAAATTTTGATGGTTGCTCAACCATTCCTTAACTTCAAACTCCCATATATCGCGAACGGATTGACGAACTCGAGAGATTCCTGTTGCATCTGACAGCAGAAACTCGCCCGATTACAACGGTGTGTGTATTTTTCCCCTAGGCCATAGTAGTTATTGGTTTCGGGTACCAGACTTGCGAAAATTTTGATGGTCTCTCAACCATTCCTTAACTTCAAACTCCCGTGTTTCGCGAACGGATTGTCGAACTCGAGAAATTCCTGTTGCATCTGACAGCAGAAACTCGCCCGATTACAACGGTATGTGTATTTTTGCCCTAGGCCATAGTAGTTATTGGTTTCGAGTATCAGACTTGCGAAATTTTGATGGTTGCTCAACCATTCCTTAACTTCAAACTCCCATATATCGCGAACGGATTGACGAACTCGAGAGATTCCTGTTGCATCTGACAGCAGAAACTCGCCCGATTACAACGGTGTGTGTATTTTTCCCCTAGGCCATAGTAGTTATTGGTTTCGGGTACAAGACTTGCGAAAATTTTGATGGTTTCTCAACCATTCCTTAACTTCAAACTCCCATATCTCGCGAACGGATTGACGAACTCGAAAAAACCTGTTGCATCTGAAGGCAGAAGCTCTCCCGATTACAAGGGTATGTGTATTTTACCCTAGGCCATTATAGTTATTGGTTTCGAGTATCAGACTTGCGAAAATTTTGATGGTTTCTCAACCATTCCTTAATTTCAAGCTCCCATATCTCGCGAACGGATTGACGAACTCGAGAAAATCCTGTTGCATCTGAAAACAGAAACTCGCCCGATTACCATGGTATGTGTAGTTTTCCCCTAGGTCATTCCAGTTACTGGTTTCAAGTATCAGACATGCGAAAATTTTGATGGTTGCTCAACCATTCCTTAACTTCAAACTCCCGTATCTCGCGAACGGATTGTCGAATTCGAGAAATTCCTGTTGCACCTGACAGCAGAAACTCGCCCGATTACCACGGTATGTGTATTTTTGCCCTAGGCCATAGTAGTTATTGGTTTCGAGTATCAGACATGCGAAAATTTTGATGGTTGCTCAACCATTCCTTAACTTCAAACTCCCATATATCGCGTACGGATTGACGAACTCGAGAAATTCCTGTTGCATCTGACAGCAGAAACTCGCCCGATTACAACGGTATGTGTATTTTTGCCCTAGGCCATAGTAGTTATTGGTTTCGAGTATCAGACTTGCGAAATTTTGATGGTTTCTCAACTATTCCCTTAATTTCAAGTTCCCACATCTCGCGAACGCCCTGTCGAACTCGAGAAATTCCTGTTGCATCTGAAAGCAGAAACTCTCCCGATTACAACGGTATGTGTATTTTTCCCCTAGGCCATTATAGTTATTGGTTTCGAGTATCAGACTTGCGAAAATTTTGATGGTTTCTTAACCATTCCTTATCTTCAGACTCCCATATCTCGCGAACGGATTGACGAACTCGAGAAATTCCTGTTGCATCTGAAAGCAGAAACTCTCCCGATTACAACGGTATGTGTATTTTTCCCCTAGGCCATTATAGTTATTGGTTTCGAGTATCAGACTTGCGAAAATTTGATGGTTTCTCAACCATTCCTTAGCTTCAAACTCCCATATCTGGCGAACGGATTGACGAACTCGAGAAATTCCTGTTGTATCTGAAAGCAGAAACTCGCCCGATTACCACGGTATGTGTACTTTTCCCCTAGGCCATTCCAGTTATTTTTTTCGAGTATCAGACTTGCGAAAATTTTGATGGTTGCTCAACCATTCCTTAACTTCAAACTCCCGTATCTCGCGAACGGATTGTCGAATTCGAGAAATTCCTGTTGCATCTGACAGCAGAAACTCGCCCGATTGCCACGGTATGTGTATTTTTGCCCTAGGCCATAGTAGTTATTGGTTTCGAGTATCAGACATGCGAAAATTTTGATGGTTGCTCAACCATTCCTTAACTTCAAACTCCCATATATCGCGTACGGATTGACGAACTCGAGAAATTCCTGTTGTATCTGAAAGCAGAAACTCGCCCGATTACCACGGTATGTGTACTTTTCCCCTAGGCCATTCCAGTTATTTGTTTCGAGTATCAGACTTGCGAAAATTTTGATGGTTTCTCAACCATTCCTTAATTTCAAGCTCCCGTATCTCGCGAACGGATTGACGAACTCGAGAAAATCCTGTTGCATCTGAAAACAGAAACTCGCCCGATTACCATGGTATGTGTAGTTTTCCCCTAGGTCATTCCAGTTACTGGTTTCAAGTATCAGACATGCGAAAATTTTGATGGTTGCTCAACCATTCCTTAACTTCAAACTCCCGTATCTCGCGAACGGATTGTCGAATTCGAGAAATTCCTGTTGCACCTGACAGCAGAAACTCGCCCGATTACCACGGTATGTGTATTTTTGCCCTAGGCCATAGTAGTTATTGGTTTCGAGTATCAGACATGCGAAAATTTTGATGGTTGCTCAACCATTCCTTAACTTCAAACTCCCATATCTCGCGAACGGATTGTCGAACTCGAGAAATTCCTGTTGCATCTGACAGCAGAAACTCGCCCGATTGCCACGGTATGTGTATTTTTGCCCTAGGCCATAGTAGTTATTGGCTTCGAGTATCAGACTTGAGAAAATTTTGATGGTTTCTCAACCATTCCTTAGCTTCAAACTCCCATATCTGGCGAACGGATTGACGAACTCGAGAAATTCCTGTTGTATCTGAAAGCAGAAACTCGCCCGATTACCACGGTATTTGTACTTTTCCCCTAGGCCATTCCAGCTATTGGTTTCGAGTATCAGACATGCGAAAATTTTGATGGTTGCTCAACCATTCCTTAACTTCAAACTCCCATATATCGCGAACGGATTGACGAACTCGAGAAATTCCTGTTGCATCTGACAGCAGAAACTCGCCCGATTACAACGGTGTGTGTATTTTTGCCCTAGGCCATAGTAGTTATTGGTTTCGGGTACCAGACTTGCGAAAATTTTGATGGTCTCTCAACCATTCCTTAACTTCGAACTCCCGTGTTTCGCGAACGGATTGTCGAACTCGAGAAATTCCTGTTGCATCTGACAGCAGAAACTCGCCCGATTACAACGGTATGTGTATTTTTGCCCTAGGCCATAGTAGTTATTGGTTTCGAGTATCAGACCTGCGAAAATTTTGATGGTTTCTCAACCATTCCTTAACTTCAAACTCCCATATCTCGCGAACGGATTGACGAACTCGAGAAATTCCTATTGCATCTGAAAGCAGATACTCGACCGATTACCACGGTATGTGTACTTTTCCCCTAGGCCATTCCAGTTACTGGTTTCGAGTATCAGACATGCGAAAATTTTGATGGTTGCTCAACCATGCCTTAACTTCATACTCCCATATCTCGCGAACGGATTGTCGAACTCGAGAAATTCCTGTTGCACCTGACAGCAGAAACTCGCCCGATTACCACGGTATGTGTATTTTTGCCCTAGGCCATAGTAGTTATTGGTTTCGAGTATCAGACGTGCGAAAATTTTGACTGTTGCTCAACCATTCCTTAACTTCAAACTCCCATATCTCGCGAACGGATCGTCCAACTCGAGAAATTCCTGTTGCACCTGACAGCAGAAACTCGCCCGATTACCACGGTATGTGTATTTTTGCCCTAGGCCATTCTAGCTATTGGTTTCGAGTATCAGACATGCGAAAATTTTGATGGTTGCTCAACCGTTCCTTAACTTCAAACTCCCGTATCTCGCGAACGGATTGTCGAATTCGAGAAATTCCTGTTGCACCTGACAGCAGAAACTCGCCCGATTACCAGGGTATGTGTATTTTTGCCCTAGGCCATAGTAGTTATTGGTTTCGAGTATCAGACATGCGAAAATTTTGACTGTTGCTCAACCATTCCTTAACTTCAAACTCCCATATCTCGCGAACGGATTGTCGAACTCGAGAAATTCCTGTTGCATCTGACAGCCGAAACTCGCCCGATTACAACGGTATGTGTATTTTTGCCCTAGGCCATAGTAGTTATTGGTTTCGAGTATCAGACCTGCGAAAATTTTGATGGTTTCTCAACCATTCCTTAACTTCAAACTCCCATATCTCGCCAACGGATTGTCGAACTCGAGAAATTCCTATTGCATCTGGTAGCAGAAACTCGCCCGATTACAACGGTGTGTGTATTTTTGCCCTAGGCCATAGTAGTTATTGGTTTCGAGTATCAGACTTGCGAAGTTTTGATGGTTTCTCAACCATTCCTTAACTTCAAATTCCCATATCTCGCGAACGGATTGACGAACTCGAGAAATTCCTATTGCATCTGAAAGCAGAAACTCTCCCGATTACAACGGTATGTGTATTTTTCCCCTAGGCCATTGTAGTTATTTGTTTCGAGAATCAGATTTGCGAAAATTTTGATGGTTCCTCAACCATTCCTTGACTACAAACTCCCATATCTCGCGAACGGATTGACGAACTCTAGAAATTCCTGTTGCATCTGAAAGCAGAAACTCGCCTGATTACAACGGTATGTGTATTTTTACCCTAGGCCATTATAGTTATTGGTCTCGAGTATCAGACTTGCGAAAATTTTGATGGTTTCTCAACCATTCCTTAACTTCAAATTCCCATATCTCGCGAACGGATTGACGAACTCTAGAAATTCCTGTTGCATCTGAAAGCAGAAACTCGCCCGATTACAGCGGTATGTGTATTTTTCCCCTGGGCTATTATGGTTATTGGTTTCGAGTATCAGACTTGCGAAAATTTTGATGGTTTCTCAACCATTCCTTAATTTCAAATTCCCACATCTCGCGAACGGCCTGCCGAACTCGAGAAATTCCTGTTGCGTCTGAATGCAGAAACTCTCCCGATTACAACGGTATGTGTATTTTTCCCCTGGGCCATTATGGTTATTGGTTTCGAGTATCAGACTTGCGAAAATTTTGATGGTTTCTCAACCATTCCTTAGCTTCAAACTCCCATATCTGGCGAACGGATTGACGAACTCGAGAAATTCCTGTTGTACCTGAAAGCAGAAACTCGCCCGATTACCACGGTATGTGTACTTTTCCCCTAGGCCATACCAGTTATTTGTTTCGAGTATCAGACTTGCGAAAATTTTGATGGTTTTTCAACCATTCCTTAACTTCAAACTCCCATATCTCGCGAACGGATTGACGAACTCGAGAAATTCCTATTGCATCTGAAAGCAGATACTCGACCGATTACCACGGTATGTGTACTTTTCCGCTAGGCCATTATAGTTATTAGTTTCGTGTACCAGAGTTGCGAAAATTTTGATGGTTGCTCAACCATGCCTTAACTTCATACTCCCATATCTCGCGAACGGATTGTCGAACTCGAGAAATTCCTGTTGCATCTGAAGGTAGAAACTCGCCCGATTACAATGGTATGTGTATTTTTCCCCTAGGCCATTATAGTTATTGGCTTCGAGTATCAGACTTGCGAAATTTTGATGGCTTCTCAACCATTCCTTAACTTCAAATTCCCATATCTCGCGAACGGATTGACGAACTCGAGAAATTCCTGTTGCATCTGAAGGTAGAAACTAGCCCGATTACAATTGTATGTGTATTTTTCCCTTAGGCCATTATAGTTATTGGTTTCGAGTACCAGACTTGCGAAAATTTTGATGGTTTCTCAAGCATTCCTTAACTTCAAACTCCCATATCTCGCGAACGGATTGACGAACTCGAGAAATTCCTGTTGCATCTCAAAGCAGAAACTCTCCCGATTACAACGGTGTGTGTATTTTTCCCCTAGGCCATTGTAGTTATTGGTTTCGAGTATCAGACGTGCGAAAATTTTGATTGCTTCTCAACCATTCCTTAACTTCAAACTCCCATATCTCGCGAACGGATTGACGAATCCGAAAAATTCCTGTTGCATCTGAAAGTAGAAAATCTCCCGATTACAACGGTATGTGTATTTTTCCCCTAGGCCATTGGAGGTATTGGTTTCGAGTATCAGACTTGCGAAAATTTTGATGGTTGCTCAACCAATCCTTAACTTCAAACTCCCATATCTCGCGAACGGGTTGACGAACTCAAGAAATTCCTGTTGCATCTGACAGCAGAAACTCGCCCGATTACAACGGTATGTGTATTTTTGCCCTGGGCCATAGTGGTTATTGGTTTCGAGTATCAGACTTGCGAAATTTTGATGGTTTCTCAACCATTCCTTAACATCAAACTCGCATATCTCGCGAGCGGACTGACGGATCCGAAAAATTTCTGTTGCATCTGAAAGTAGAAACTCTCCCGATTACAACCGTATTTGTATTTTTCCGCTAGCCCATTGTAATTATTTGTTTCGAGTATCAGATTTGCGAAAATCTTGATGGTTCCTCAACCATTGCTTAACTTCAAACTCCCATATCTCGCGAACGGATTGACGAACTCGAGAAATTCCTGTTGCATCTGAAGGTAGAAACTCGGCCGATTACAATGGTGTGTGTGCTTTTCCCCTAGGCCATTTTAGTTATTGGTTCCGAGGATCAGACTTGCGATAATTGTGATGGTTTCTCAACCATTCCTTAACTTCAAACTCCCATATCTCGCGAACGGATTGACCAACTCGAGAAATTCCTGTTGCATCTGAAAGCAGAAACTCGCCCGATTACCATGGTATGTGTACTTTTACCCTAGGCCATTCCAGTTATTTGTTTCGAGTATCAGACTTGCGAACATTTTGTTGGTTGCTCAACCATGCCTTAACTTCAAACTCCCATATCTAGCGAACGGATTGTCGAACTTGAGAAATTCCTGTTGTATCTGACAGCAGAAACTCGCCCGATTACAATGGTATGTGTATTTTTCCGCTAGGCCATTCCAGTTATTTTTTTCGAGTATCAGTCATGCGAAAATTTTGATGGTTGCTCAACCATTCCTTAACTTCAAACTCCCATATCTCGCGAACTGATTGTCGAACTCGAGAAATTCCTGTTGCATCTGACAGCAGAAACTCGCCCGATTACCACGGTACGTGTATTTTTGCTCTAGGCCATAGTAGTTATTGGTTTCGAGTATCAGACTTGCGAAAGTTTTGATGGTTTCTCAACCATTCCTTAAATTCAAACTCCCATATCTCGCGAACGTATTGACCAACTCGAGAAATTCCTGTTGCATCTGAAAGCAGAAACTCGCCCGATTACCACGGTATGTGTACTTTTCCCCTAGGCCATTGGAGGTATTGGTTTCGAGTATCAGACTTGCGAAAATTTTGATGGTATCTCAACCATCTCTTAACTCCAAACTCCGATATTTCGCGAACGGATAGACGAATCCGAAAAATTTCTGTTGCATCTGAAAGTAGAAACTCTCCCGATTACAAAGGTATGTACATGTTTCCGCTAGGCCATTGTAGTTATTTGTTTCGAGTATCAAACTTGCGAAAATTTTGATGGTTTCTCAACCATTCCTTAACTTCAAACTCCCATATCTCGCGAACGGATTGACGAACTCAAGAAATTCCTGTTGCATCTGACAGCAGAAACTCGCCCGATTACAACGGTATGTGTATTTTTGCCCTAGGCCATAGTAGTTATTGGTTTCGAGTATCAGACTTGCGAAATTTTGATGGTTTCTCAGCCATTCCTTAACATCAAATTCCCATATCTCCTGAACGGATTGACGAACTCGAGAAATTCCTGTTGCATCTGAAAGCAGAAACTCTCCCGATTACAACGGTATGTGTATTTTTCCCCTAGGCCATTATAGTTAATGGTTTCGACTACCAGACTTACGAAAATTTTGACGGTTTCTCAACCATTCCTTAACTTCAAACTCCCATATATCGCGAACGGATTGACGAAGTCGAGAAATGCCTGTTGCATCTGAAGGCAGAAACTCGACCGATTACAACGGTATGTGTATATTTGCCCTAGGCCATAGTAGTTATTGGTATCGAGTATCAGACTTGTGAAAATTTTGATGGTTTCTCAACCATTCCTTAACTTCAAACTCCCATATCTCGCGAACGGATTGACGAAGTCGATAAATGCCTGTTGCATCTGAAGGCAGAAACTCGACCGATTACAGCGGTATGTGTATATTTGCCCTAGGCCATAGTAGTTATTGGATTCGTGTATCAGACTTGCGAAAATTTTGATGGTGTCTCAAGCATTCCTTGACTTCGAACCCCCATATCTCGCGAACGGATTGACGAACTCGAGAAATTCCTGTTGCATCTGACAGAAGAAACTCACCCGATTACAATGGTGTGTGTATTTTTGCCCTGGGCCATAGTAGTTATTGGTTTCGAGTATCAGACATGCGCAAATTTTGATGGTTTCTCAACCATCTCTTAACTCTAAACTCCGACATTTCGCGAACGGATTGACGAATCCGAAAAATTTCTGTTGCACCTGAAAGTAGAAACTCCCGTTTACAACAGTATGTCTATTTTTCCCCTAGGCCATTGTAGTTATTGGTTTCGAGTATCAGACTTGCGAAACTTTGATGGTTTCTCAACCATTCCTTAATATCAAACTCCCATATCTCACGAACGGATTGCCTAATCCGAAAAATTTCTGTTGCATCTGAATATAGAGACTCTCTCGATTACAACGGTATTTGTATTTTTCCGCTAGGCCATTGTAGTTATTTGTTTCGAGAATCAGATTTGCGAAAATTTTGATGGTTCCTCAACCATTCCTTAACTACAAACTCCCATATCTCGCGAACGGATTGACGAACTCGTGAAATGCCTGTTGCATCTGAAGGCAGAAACTCGCCAGATTACAACGGTATGTGTATTTTTACCCTCGGCCATAGTAGGTATTGATTTCGAGTATCAGACTTGCGAAAATTTTGATGGTTTCTCAACCAATCCTTAACTTCAAACTTACATATTTCCCGAACGGATTGACGAACTCTAGAAATTCCTGTTGCATCTGAAAGCAGAAACTCGCCTGATTACAACGGTATGTGTATTTTTACCCTAGGCCATTATAGTTATTGGTCTCGAGTATCAGACTTGCGAAAATTTTGATGGTTTCTCAACCATTCCTTAACTTCAAATTCCCATATCTCGCGAACGGATTGACGAACTCTAGAAATTCCTGTTGCATCTGAAAGCAGAAACTCGCCCGATTACAGCGGTATGTGTATTTTTCCCCTGGGCTATTATGGTTATTGGTTTCGAGTATCAGACTTGCGAAAATTTTGATGGTTTCTCAACCATTCCTTAATTTCAAATTCCCACATCTCGCGAACGGCCTGCCGAACTCGAGAAATTCCTGTTGCGTCTGAATGCAGAAACTCTCCCGATTACAACGGTATGTGTATTTTTCCCCTGGGCCATTATGGTTATTGGTTTCGAGTATCAGACTTGCGAAAATTTTGATGGTTTCTCAACCATTCCTTAGCTTCAAACTCCCATATCTGGCGAACGGATTGACGAACTCGAGAAATTCCTGTTGTACCTGAAAGCAGAAACTCGCCCGATTACCACGGTATGTGTACTTTTCCCCTAGGCCATACCAGTTATTTGTTTCGAGTATCAGACTTGCGAAAATTTTGATGGTTTTTCAACCATTCCTTAACTTCAAACTCCCATATCTCGCGAACGGATTGACGAACTCGAGAAATTCCTATTGCATCTGAAAGCAGATACTCGACCGATTACCACGGTATGTGTACTTTTCCGCTAGGCCATTATAGTTATTAGTTTCGTGTACCAGAGTTGCGAAAATTTTGATGGTTGCTCAACCATGCCTTAACTTCATACTCCCATATCTCGCGAACGGATTGTCGAACTCGAGAAATTCCTGTTGCATCTGAAGGTAGAAACTCGCCCGATTACAATGGTATGTGTATTTTTCCCCTAGGCCATTATAGTTATTGGCTTCGAGTATCAGACTTGCGAAATTTTGATGGCTTCTCAACCATTCCTTAACTTCAAATTCCCATATCTCGCGAACGGATTGACGAACTCGAGAAATTCCTGTTGCATCTGAAGGTAGAAACTAGCCCGATTACAATTGTATGTGTATTTTTCCCTTAGGCCATTATAGTTATTGGTTTCGAGTACCAGACTTGCGAAAATTTTGATGGTTTCTCAAGCATTCCTTAACTTCAAACTCCCATATCTCGCGAACGGATTGACGAACTCGAGAAATTCCTGTTGCATCTCAAAGCAGAAACTCTCCCGATTACAACGGTGTGTGTATTTTTCCCCTAGGCCATTGTAGTTATTGGTTTCGAGTATCAGACGTGCGAAAATTTTGATTGCTTCTCAACCATTCCTTAACTTCAAACTCCCATATCTCGCGAACGGATTGACGAATCCGAAAAATTCCTGTTGCATCTGAAAGTAGAAAATCTCCCGATTACAACGGTATGTGTATTTTTCCCCTAGGCCATTGGAGGTATTGGTTTCGAGTATCAGACTTGCGAAAATTTTGATGGTTGCTCAACCAATCCTTAACTTCAAACTCCCATATCTCGCGAACGGGTTGACGAACTCAAGAAATTCCTGTTGCATCTGACAGCAGAAACTCGCCCGATTACAACGGTATGTGTATTTTTACCCTGGGCCATAGTGGTTATTGGTTTCGAGTATCAGACTTGCGAAATTTTGATGGTTTCTCAACCATTCCTTAACATCAAACTCGCATATCTCGCGAGCGGACTGACGGATCCGAAAAATTTCTGTTGCATCTGAAAGTAGAAACTCTCCCGATTACAACCGTATTTGTATTTTTCCGCTAGCCCATTGTAATTATTTGTTTCGAGTATCAGATTTGCGAAAATCTTGATGGTTCCTCAACCATTGCTTAACTTCAAACTCCCATATCTCGCGAACGGATTGACGAACTCGAGAAATTCCTGTTGCATCTGAAGGTAGAAACTCGGCCGATTACAATGGTGTGTGTGCTTTTCCCCTAGGCCATTTTAGTTATTGGTTTCGAGGATCAGACTTGCGATAATTGTGATGGTTTCTCAACCATTCCTTAACTTCAAACTCCCATATCTCGCGAACGGATTGACCAACTCGAGAAATTCCTGTTGCATCTGAAAGCAGAAACTCGCCCGATTACCATGGTATGTGTACTTTTACCCTAGGCCATTCCAGTTATTTGTTTCGAGTATCAGACTTGCGAACATTTTGTTGGTTGCTCAACCATGCCTTAACTTCAAACTCCCATATCTAGCGAACGGATTGTCCAACTTGAGAAATTCCTGTTGTATCTGACAGCAGAAACTCGCCCGATTACAATGGTATGTGTATTTTTCCCCTAGGCCATTCCAGTTATTTTTTTCGAGTATCAGTCATGCGAAAATTTTGATGGTTGCTCAACCATTCCTTAACTTCAAACTCCCATATCTCGCGAACTGATTGTCGAACTCGAGAAATTCCTGTTGCATCTGACAGCAGAAACTCGCCCGATTACCACGGTACGTGTATTTTTGCTCTAGGCCATAGTAGTTATTGGTTTCGAGTATCAGACTTGCGAAAGTTTTGATGGTTTCTCAACCATTCCTTAAATTCAAACTCCCATATCTCGCGAACGTATTGACCAACTCGAGAAATTCCTGTTGCATCTGAAAGCAGAAACTCGCCCGATTACCACGGTATGTGTACTTTTCCCCTAGGCCATTGGAGGTATTGGTTTCGAGTATCAGACTTGCGAAAATTTTGATGGTATCTCAACCATCTCTTAACTCCAAACTCCGATATTTCGCGAACGGATAGACGAATCCGAAAAATTTCTGTTGCATCTGAAAGTAGAAACTCTCCCGATTACAAAGGTATGTACATGTTTCCGCTAGGCCATTGTAGTTATTTGTTTCGAGTATCAAACTTGCGAAAATTTTGATGGTTTCTCAACCATTCCTTAACTTCAAACTCCCATATCTCGCGAACGGATTGACGAACTCAAGAAATTCCTGTTGCATCTGACAGCAGAAACTCGCCCGATTACAACGGTATGTGTATTTTTGCCCTAGGCCATAGTAGTTATTGGTTTCGAGTATCAGACTTGCGAAATTTTGATGGTTTCTCAGCCATTCCTTAACATCAAATTCCCATATCTCCTGAACGGATTGACGAACTCGAGAAATTCCTGTTGCATCTGAAAGCAGAAACTCTCCCGATTACAACGGTATGTGTATTTTTCCCCTAGGCCATTATAGTTAATGGTTTCGACTACCAGACTTACGAAAATTTTGACGGTTTCTCAACCATTCCTTAACTTCAAACTCCCATATATCGCGAACGGATTGACGAAGTCGAGAAATGCCTGTTGCATCTGAAGGCAGAAACTCGACCGATTACAACGGTATGTGTATATTTGCCCTAGGCCATAGTAGTTATTGGTATCGAGTATCAGACTTGTGAAAATTTTGATGGTTTCTCAACCATTCCTTAACTTCAAACTCCCATATCTCGCGAACGGATTGACGAAGTCGATAAATGCCTGTTGCATCTGAAGGCAGAAACTCGACCGATTACAGCGGTATGTGTATATTTGCCCTAGGCCATAGTAGTTATTGGATTCGTGTATCAGACTTGCGAAAATTTTGATGGTGTCTCAAGCATTCCTTGACTTCGAACCCCCATATCTCGCGAACGGATTGACGAACTCGAGAAATTCCTGTTGCATCTGACAGAAGAAACTCACCCGATTACAATGGTGTGTGTATTTTTGCCCTGGGCCATAGTAGTTATTGGTTTCGAGTATCAGACATGCGCAAATTTTGATGGTTTCTCAACCATCTCTTAACTCTAAACTCCGACATTTCGCGAACGGATTGACGAATCCGAAAAATTTCTGTTGCACCTGAAAGTAGAAACTCCCGTTTACAACAGTATGTCTATTTTTCCCCTAGGCCATTGTAGTTATTGGTTTCGAGTATCAGACTTGCGAAACTTTGATGGTTTCTCAACCATTCCTTAATATCAAACTCCCATATCTCACGAACGGATTGCCTAATCCGAAAAATTTCTGTTGCATCTGAATATAGAGACTCTCTCGATTACAACGGTATTTGTATTTTTCCGCTAGGCCATTGTAGTTATTTGTTTCGAGAATCAGATTTGCGAAAATTTTGATGGTTCCTCAACCATTCCTTAACTACAAACTCCCATATCTCGCGAACGGATTGACGAACTCGTGAAATGCCTGTTGCATCTGAAGGCAGAAACTCGCCAGATTACAACGGTATGTGTATTTTTACCCTCGGCCATAGTAGGTATTGATTTCGAGTATCAGACTTGCGAAAATTTTGATGGTTTCTCAACCAATCCTTAACTTCAAACTTACATATTTCCCGAACGGATTGACGAACTCGAGAAATTCCTGTTGCATCTGACAGCAGAAAATCGCCCGGTTACAACGGTATGTGTATTTTTGCCCTGGGCCATAGTGGTTAATGGTTTCGGGTATCAGGCTTGCGAAATTTTGATGGTTTCTCAACCATTCCTTAACATCAAACTCCCATATCTCGCGAACGGATATACGAACTCGAGAAATTCCTGTTGCATCTGAAGGTAGAAACTCCCCCGATTACAACGCTATTTGTATTTTTCCGCCAGACCATTCTAGTTATTTGTTTCGAGTATCAGATTTGCGAAAATTTTGATGGTTCCTCAAGCATTGCTTAACTTCAAACTCCCATATCTCGCGAACGGATTGACGAACTCGAGAAATGCCTGTTGCCTCTGAAGGTAGAATCTCGCCCGATTACAACGGTATGTGTATTTTTGCCCTAGGCCATAGTAGTTATTGGTTTCGAGTATCAGAATTGCGAAAATTTTGATGGTTCCTCAAGCATTGCTTAACTTCAAACTCCCATATCTCGCGAACGGATTGACGAACTCGAGAAATGCCTGTTGCCCCTGAAGGCAGAATCTCGCCCCATTACAACGGTATGTGTATTTTTGCCCTAGGCCATAGTAGTTATTGGTTTCGAGTATCAGAATTGCGAAAATTTTGATGGTTTCTCAACCATTCCATAACTTCAAATTCCCATATCTCGCGAACGCATTGACGAACTCGAGAAATTCTGGATGCATCTGAAAGTAGAAACTCGCCCGATTACAATGGTGTGTGTACCTTTCCCCTAGGCCATTCCAGTTATTAGTCTCGAGTATCAGACTTGCGAAAATTTTGATGGTTCCTCAACCAATCCTTAACTTCAAACTCCCATATCTCGCGATCGGATTGAAGAACTCGAAAAATTCCTGTTGCATCTGAAAGCAGGAACTCGCCGGATTACAACGGTATGTGTATTTTTACCCTAGGCCATTATAGTTATTGGTCTCGAGTATCAGACTTGCGAAAATTTTGATGGTTTCTCAACCATTCCTTAACTTCAAATTCCCATATCTCGCGAACGGATTGACGAACTCTAGAAATTCCTGTTGCATCTGAAAGCAGAAACTCGCCCGCTTACAGCGGTATGTGTATTTTTCCCCTGGGCTATTATGGTTATTGGTTTCGAGTATCAGACTTGCGAAAATTTTGATGGTTTCTCAACCATTCCTTAATTTCAAATTCCCACATCTCGCGAACGGCCTGCCGAACTCGAGAAATTCCTGTTGCGTCTGAAAGCAGAAACTCTCCCGATTACAACGGTATGTGTATTTTTCCCCTGGGCCATTATGGTTATTGGTTTCGAGTATCAGACTTGCGAAAATTTTGATGGTTTCTCAACCATTCCTTAGCTTCAAACTCCCATATCTGGCGAACGGATTGACGAACTCGAGAAATTCCTGTTGTACCTGAAAGCAGAAACTCGCCCGATTACCACGGTATGTGTACTTTTCCCCTAGGCCATACCAGTTATTTGTTTCGAGTATCAGACTTGCGAAAATTTTGATGGTTTTTCAACCATTCCTTAACTTCAAACTCCCATATCTCGCGAACGGATTGACGAACTCGAGAAATTCCTATTGCATCTGAAAGCAGATACTCGACCGATTACCACGGTATGTGTACTTTTCCCCTAGGCCATTATAGTTATTAGTTTCGTGTACCAGAGTTGCGAAAATTTTGATGGTTGCTCAACCATGCCTTAACTTCATACTCCCATATCTCGCGAACGGATTGTCGAACTCGAGAAATTCCTGTTGCATCTGAAGGTAGAAACTCGCCCGATTACAATGGTATGTGTATTTTTCCCCTAGGCCATTATAGTTATTGTCTTCGAGTATCAGACTTGCGAAATTTTGATGGCTTCTCAACCATTCCTTAACTTCAAATTCCCATATCTCGCGAACGGATTGACGGACTCGAGAAATTCCTGTTGCATCTGAAGGTAGAAACTCGCCCGATTACAATGGTATGTGTATTTTTCCCTTAGGCCATTATAGTTATTGGTTTCGAGTACCAGACTTGCGAAAATTTTGATGGTTTCTCAAGCATTCGTTAACTTCAAACTCCCATATCTCGCGAACGGATTGACGAACTCGAGAAATTCCTGTTGCATCTCAAAGCAGAAACTCTCCCGATTACAACGGTGTGTGTATTTTTCCCCTAGGCCATTGTAGTTATTGGTTTCGAGTATCAGACGTGCGAAAATTTTGATTGCTTCTCAACCATTCCTTAACTTCAAACTCCCATATCTCGCGAACGGATTGACGAATCCGAAAAATTCCTGTTGCATCTGAAAGTAGAAAATCTCCCGATTACAACGGTATGTGTATTTTTCCCCTAGGCCATTGGAGGTATTGGTTTCGAGTATCAGACTTGCGAAAATTTTGATGGTTGCTCAACCAATCCTTAACTTCAAACTCCCATATCTCGCGAACGGGTTGACGAACTCAAGAAATTCCTGTTGCATCTGACAGCAGAAACTCGCCCGATTACAACGGTATGTGTATTTTTGCCCTGGGCCATAGTGGTTATTGGTTTCGAGTATCAGACTTGCGAAATTTTGATGGTTTCTCAACCATTCCTTAACATCAAACTCGCATATCTCGCGAGCGGACTGACGGATCCGAAAAATTTCTGTTGCATCTGAAAGTAGAAACTCTCCCGATTACAACCGTATTTGTATTTTTCCGCTAGCCCATTGTAATTATTTGTTTCGAGTATCAGATTTGCGAAAATCTTGATGGTTCCTCAACCATTGCTTAACTTCAAACTCCCATATCTCGCGAACGGATTGACGAACTCGAGAAATTCCTGTTGCATCTGAAGGTAGAAACTCGGCCGATTACAATGGTGTGTGTGCTTTTCCCCTAGGCCATTTTAGTTATTGGTTTCGAGGATCAGACTTGCGATAATTGTGATGGTTTCTCAACCATTCCTTAACTTCAAACTCCCATATCTCGCGAACGGATTGACCAACTCGAGAAATTCCTGTTGCATCTGAAAGCAGAAACTCGCCCGATTACCATGGTATGTGTACTTTTCCCCTAGGCCATTCCAGTTATTTGTTTCGAGTATCAGACGTGCGAACATTTTGTTGGTTGCTCAACCATGCCTTAACTTCAAACTCCCATATCTAGCGAACGGATTGTCGAACTTGAGAAATTCCTGTTGCATCTGACAGCAGAAACTCGCCCGATTACAACGGTATGTGTATTTTTCCCCTAGGCCATTCCAGTTATTTTTTTCGAGTATCAGTCATGCGAAAATTTTGATGGTTGCTCAACCATTCCTTAACTTCAAACTCCCATATCTCGCGAACTGATTGTCGAACTCGAGAAATTCCTGTTGCATCTGACAGCAGAAACTCGCCCGATTACCACGGTACGTGTATTTTTGCTCTAGGCCACAGTAGTTATTGGTTTCGAGTATCAGACTTGCGAAAGTTTTGATGGTTTCTCAACCATTCCTTAACTTCAAACTCCCATATCTCGCGAACGTATTGACCAACTCGAGAAATTCCTGTTGCATCTGAAAGCAGAAACTCGCCCGATTACCACGGTATGTGTACTTTTCCCCTAGGCCATTGGAGGTATTGGTTTCGAGTATCAGACTTGCGAAAATTTTGATGGTATCTCAACCATCTCTTAACTCCAAACTCCGACATTTCGCGAACGGATTGACGAATCCGAAAAATTTCTGTTGCATCTGAAAGTAGAAACTCCCGTTTACAACAGTATGTCTATTTTTCCCCTAGGCCATACTAGTTATTAGTTTCGAGTATCAGACTTGCGAAACTTTGATGGTTTCTCAACCATTCCTTAATATCAAACTCCCATATCTCACGAACGGATTGCCTAATCCGAAAAATTTCTGTTGCATCTGAATATAGAGACTCTCTCGATTACAACGGTATTTGTATTTTTCCGCTAGGCCATTGTAGTTATTTGTTTCGAGAATCAGATTTGCGAAAATTTTGATGGTTCCTCAACCATTCCTTAACTACAAACTCCCATATCTCGCGAACGGATTGACGAACTCGAGAAATGCCTGTTGCATCTGAAGGCAGAAACTCGCCAGATTACAACGGTATGTGTATTTTTACCCTCGGCCATAGTAGGTATTGATTTCGAGTATCAGAATTGCGAAAATTTTGATGGTTTCTCAACCATTCCATAACTTCAAATTCCCATATCTCGCGAACGCATTGACGAACTCGAGAAATTCTGGATGCATCTGAAAGTAGAAACTCGCCCGATTTCAATGGTGTGTGTACCTTTCCCCTAGGCCATTCCAGTTATTAGTCTCGAGTATCAGACTTGCGAAAATTTTGATGGTTCCTCAACCAATCCTTAACTTCAAACTCCCATATCTCGCGATCGGATTGAAGAACTCGAAAAATTCCTGTTGCATCTGAAAGCAGGAACTCGCCGGATTACAAAGGTATGTGTATTTTTGCCCTAGGCCATAGTAGTTATTGGTTTCAAGTATCAGACTTGCGAAATTTTGATGGTTTCTCAGCCATTCCTTAGCATCAAACTCGCGTATCTCGCGAACGGACTGACGGATCCGAAAAATTTCTATTGTATCTGAAAGTAGAAACTCTTCCGATTACAACCGTATTTGTATTTTTCCGCTAGGCCATTGCAATTATTTGTTTCGAGTATCAGATTTGCGAAAATTTTGATGGTTCCTCAACCATTGCTTAACTTCAAACTCCCATATCTCGCAAACGGATTGACGAACTCGAGAAATGCCTATTGCATCTGAAGGCAGAAACTCGCCCGATTACAACGGTATGTGTATTTTTGCCCTGGGCCATAGTAGATATTGGTTTCGAGTATCAGACTTGCGAAAAATTTGATGGTCTCTCAACCATTCCATAACTTCAAACTCTCATATTTCGCGAACGGATTGCCGAACTCGAGAAATGCCTGTTGCCTCTGAAGGCAGAATCTCGCCCGATTACAACGGTATGTGTATTTTTGCCCTAGGCCATAGTAGTTATTGGTTTCGAGTATCAGAATTGCGAAAATTTTGATGGTTCCTCAAGCATTGCTTAACTTCAAACTCCCATATCTCGCGAACGGATTGACGAACTCGAGAAATGCCTGTTGCCCCAGAAGGCAGAATCTCGCCCCATTACAACGGTATGTGTATTTTTGCCCTAGGCCATAGTAGATATTGGTTTCGAGTATCAGAATTGCGAAAATTTTGATGGTTTCTCAACCATTCCATAACTTCAAATTCCCATATCTCGCGAACGGATTGACGAACTCGAGAAATTCTGGATGCATCTGAAAGTAGAAACTCGCCCGATTACAATGGTGTGTGTACCTTTCCCCTAGGCCATTCCAGTTATTAGTCTCGAGTATCAGACTTGCGAAAATTTTGATGGTTCCTCAACCAATCCTTAACTTCAAACTCCCATATCTCGTGATCGGATTGAAGAACTCGAAAAATTCCTGTTGCATCTGAAAGCAGAAACTCGCCGGATTACAAAGGTATGTGTATTTTTGCCCTAGGCCATAGTAGTTATTGGTTTCAAGTATCACACTTGCGAAATTTTGATGGTTTCTCAACCATTCCTTAGCATCAAACTCGCGTATCTCGCGAACGGACTGACGGATCCGAAAAATTTCTATTGTATCTGAAAGTAGAAACTCTTCCGATTACAACCGTATCTGTATTTTTCCGCTAGGTCATTGCAATTATTTGTTTCGAGTATCAGATTTGCGAAAATTTTGATGGTTCCTCAACCATTGCTTAACTTCAAACTCCCATATCTCGCAAACGGATTGACGAACTCGAGAAATGCCTATTGCATCTGAAGGCAGAAACTCGCCCGATTACAACGGTATGTGTATTTTTGCCCTGGGCCATAGTAGTTATTGGTTTCGAGTATCAGACTTGCGAAAAATTTGATGGTCTCTCAACCATTCCATAACTTCAAACTCGCATATTTCGCGAACGGATTGACGAACTCGAGAAATTCTGGTTGCATCTGACAGCAGAAAATCGCCCGATTACAACGGTATGTGTATTTTTGCCCTGGGCCATAGCAGTTATTGGTTGCGAGTATCAGACTTGCGAAAATTTTGATGGTTTCTCAACTATTCCTTAACTTCAAACTCCCATATCTCGCGAACGGATTGACGAACTCGAGAAATTCCTGTTGCATCTGGAAGTAGAAACTCTCCCGATTACAACGGTATGTGTATTTTTCCCCTAGGCCATTGTAGTTATTGATTTCGAGTATCAGACTTGCGAAAATTTTGATGGTTTCTCAACCATCTCTCAACTCCGAACTCCGATACTTCGCGAACGGATTGACGAATGCGATAAATTTCTGTTGCATCTGAAAGTAGAAACTCTCCCGATTACAACGGTATGTGTATTTTTCCCCTAGGCCATTGTAATTATTGCTTTCGAGTATCAGACTTGCGAAAATTTTGATGGTTTCTCAACCATTCCTTAACTTCGAACTCCCATATCTCGAGAACGGATTGACGAACTCGAGAAATTCCTGTTGCATCAGAAGGCAGAAACTCGCCCGATTACAACGGTGTGTGTATTTTTTCCCTAAACCATAGTTGTTATTGGTTTCGAGTATCAGACTTGCTAAAATTTTGATGGTTTCTCAACCATTCCTTAACTTCAAACTCCCATATCTCGCGAACGGATTGACGAACTCGAGAAATACCTGTTTCATTTAAAAGCAGAAACTCGCCGAATTACAACGATATGTGTATTTTTGCCCTAGGCCATAGTAGTTATTGGTTTCGAGTATCGGACTTGCGAAAATTTTGATGGTTTCTCAACCATTCCAAAAATTCAAACTCCCATATCTCGCGAACGGATTAACGAACTCGAGAAGTTCCTGTTGCATCTGAAAGTAGAAACTCGCCCGATTACAATGGTATGTGTACTTTTCCCCTAGGCCATTCCAGTTATTGGTTTCAAGAATCAGACTTGCGAAAATTTTGATGGTTTCTCAACCATCTCTTAACTCCAAACTCCGATATTTCGCGAACGGGTTGACGATCTCGAGAAATGCCTGTTTCATCTAAACGCAGAAACTCGCCCGATTACAACGGTATGTGTATTTTTGCCCTAGGCCATAGTAGTTATTGGTTTCGGGTATCAGACTTGCGAAAATTTTGATGGTTTCTTAACCATTCCTTATCTTCAGACTCCCATATCTCGCGAACGGATTGACGAACTCGAGAAATTCCTGTTGCATCTGAGAGTAGAAACTCGCCCGATTGCAATGGTGTGTGTACTTTTCCACTAGGCCATTCCAGTTATTAGTTTCGAGTATCAGACTTGCGAAAATTTTGATGGGTTCTCAACCATTCCTTAACTTCAAACTCCCACATCTCGCGAACGGATTGACGAACTCGAGAAATGCCGGTTGCATCTGAAAGCAGAAACTCTCCCGATTACAACGGTATGTGTATTTTTGCCCTAGGCCGTAGTAGTAATTGGTTTCGAGTATCAGACTTGCGAAATTTTGATGGTTTCTCAACCATTCCTTAACTTCAAACTCCCATATCTCGCGAAAGGATTGACGAACACGAGAAATTCCTGTTGCATCTGAAAGTAGAAACTCGCCCGATTGCAATGGTATGCGTACTTTTCCCCTAGGCTATTCAAGTTATTCTTTTCTAGTATCAGAATTGCGAAAATTTTGATGGTTTCTCAACCATTCCTTAACTTCAAACTCCCACATCTCGCGAACGGATTGACGAACTCGAGAAATACCTGTTTCATTTAAAAGCAGAAACTCTCCCGATTACAGCGGTATGTGTATTTTTGCCCTAGGCCGTAGTAGTAATTGGTTTCGAGTTTCAGACTTGCGAAAATTTTGATGGGTTCTCAACCATTCCTTAATTTCAAACTCCCATATCTCGCGAACGGATTGACGACTTCGAGAAATTCCGGTTGCATCTGAAAGTAGAAACTCGCCCGACTACAAAGGCGTGTGTACTTTTCCCCTAGGCCATTCCAGTTATTAGTTTCGAGTATCAGAGTTGCGAAGATTTTGATGGATTCTCAACCATTCCAAAAATTCAAACTCCCATATCTCGCGAACGGATTGACGAACTCGGGAAATTCCTGTTGCATCTGAAAGTAGAAACTCGCCCGATTACAATGGTGTGTGCTTTTCCCCTAGGCCATTCCAGTTATTGGTTTCGTGTTACAGACTTGCGAAAATTTTGATGGTTTCTCAACCATTCGTTAACTTCAAACTCCGATATCTCGCGAACGGATTGACGAATCCGAAAAATTTCTGTTGCATCTGAAAGTAGAAACTCGCCCGATTACAACGGTATGTTTATTTTTCCCCTAAGCCATTGTAGTTATTAGTTTCGAGTATCAGACTTGCGAAAACTTTGATGGTTTCTCAACCAATCCTTCACTTCAAACTCCGATATCTCGCGAACGGATTGACGAACGCGAGAAATGCCTGTTTCATCTAAACGCAGAAACTCGCCCGATTACAACGGTATGTGTATTTTTGCCCTAGGCCATAGTAGTTATTGGTTTCGAGTATCAGACTTGCGAAAATTTTGATGGTTTCTTAACCATTCCTTATCTTCAGACTCCCATATCTCGCGAACGGATTGACGAACTCGAGAAATTCCTGTTGCATCTGAAAGTAGAAACTCGCCCGATTGCAATGGTGTGTGTACTTTTCCCCTAGGCCATTCCAGTTATTAGTTTCGAGTATCAGACTTGCGAAAATTTTGATGGGTTCTCAACCATTCCTTAACTTCAAACTCCCACATCTCGCGAACGGATTGACGAACTCGAGAAATGCCGGTTGCATCTGAAAGCAGAAACTCTCCCGATTACAACGGTATGTGTATTTTTGCCCTAGGCCGTAGTAGTAATTGGTTTCGAGTATCAGACTTGCGAAATTTTGATGGTTTCTCAACCATTCCTTAACTTCAAACTCCCATATCTCGCGAAAGGATTGACGAACACGAGAAATTCCTGTTGCATCTGAAAGTAGAAACTCGCCCGATTGCAATGGTATGCGTACTTTTCCCCTAGGCCATTCAAGTTATTCTTTTCTAGTATCAGAATTGCGAAAATTTTGATGGTTTCTCAACCATTCCTTAACTTCAAACTCCCATATCTCGCGAACGGATTGACGAACTCGAGAAATACCTGTTTCATTTAAAAGCAGAAACTCTCCCGATTACAACGGTATGTGTATTTTTGCCCTAGGCCGTAGTAGTAATTGGTTTCGAGTATCAGACTTGCGAAAATTTTGATGGGTTCTCAACCATTCCTTAATTTCAAACTCCCATATCTCGCGAACGGATTGACGACTTCGAGAAATTCCGGTTGCATCTGAAAGTAGAAACTCGCCCGACTACAAAGGCGTGTGTACTTTTCCCTTAGGCCATTCCAGTTATTAGTTTCGAGTATCAGAGTTGCGAAGATTTTGATGGATTCTCAACCATTCCAAAAATTCAAACTCCCATATCTCGCGAACGGATTGACGAATCCGAAAAATTTCTGTTGCATCTGAAAGTAGAAACTCGCCCGATTACAACGGTATGTTTATTTTTCCCCTAAGCCATTGTAGTTATTAGTTTCGAGTATCAGACTTGCGAAAATTTTGATGGTTTCTTAACCATCTCTTAACTCCAAACTCCAATATTTCGCGAACGGATTGACGAATCCGTAAAATTTCTGTTGCATCTGAAAGTAGAAACTCGCCCGATTACAATGGTGTGTGTATTCTTCCCCTAAGCCATTCCAGTTATAAGTTTCGAGTATCAGACTTGCGAAAATTTTGATGGTTTCTCAACCATTCCTTAACTTCAAACTCCCATATCTCGCGAACGGATTGACGAACTCGAGAAATTCCTGTTTCATTTAAAAGCAGAAACTCGCCCGATTACAATGGTATGTGTACTTTTCCCCTAGGCCAATCAAGTTATTCGTTTCTAGCATCAGAATTGCGAATACTTTGATGGTTTCTCAACCATTCCTTAACTTCAAACTCCCATATCTCGCGAACGGATTGACGAGCTCGAGAAATTCCTGTTTCATCTGAAAGTAGAAACTCGCCCGATTACAAAGGTATGTGTATTTTTCCCCTAGGCCTTTGTAGTTATCGGTTTCGAGTATCAGACTTGCGAAAATTTTGATGGTTTCTCAACCATTCCTTAACTTCAAGCACCCATATCTCGCGAACGGATTGACGAACTCGATTGTTTCCTGTTGCATCTGAAAGTAGAAAGTCTACTGATTACAATGGTGTGTGTACTTTTCCCCTAGGTCATTCCAGTTATTCGTTTCTAGCATCAGAATTGCAAAAATTTTGATGGTTTCTCAACCATTCTTTAACTTCAAACTCCCATATCTCGCGAACGGATTGACGAACTCGAGAAATTCCTGTTGCATCTGAAAGTAGAAACTCGCCCGATTACAAGGGTATGTGCATTTTTCCCCTAGGCCATGGTAGTTATTGGTTTCGAGTGTCAGACTTGCGAAAATTGTGATGATTTCTCAACCATTCCTTAACTTCAAACTCCCATATCAGGCGGACGGATTGACGAATTCAAGAAATTCCTGTTGCATCTGAAAGTAGAAACTCTCCCGAATACAAGGGTATGTGCATTTTTCCCCTAGGCCATTGTTGTTATTGGTTTCGAGTATCAGAGTTGCGATAATTTTGATCGTTTCTCAACCATTCCATAACTTCAAACTCCCATATCTCGGGAACGGATTGACGAACTCGAGAAATTCCTGTTGCATCTGGAAGTAGATACTCGCCCGATTACAAAGTATGTGCATTTTTCCCCTAGGCCATGGTAGTTATTGGTTTCGAGTATCAGACTTGCGAAAATTTTGATGGTTTCTCAACCATTCCTTAACTTCAAACTCCCATATCTCGGGAACGGATTGACGAACTCGAGAAATTCCTGTTGCATCTGGAAGTAGATACTCGCCCGATTACAAAGTATGTGCATTTTTCCCCTAGGCCATGGTAGTTATTGGTTTCGAGTATCAGACTTGCGAAAATTTTGATGGTTTCTCAACCATTCCTTAACTTCAAACTCCCATATCTCGCGAACGGATTGACGAGCTAAAGAAATTCCTGTTGCATCTGAAAGCAGAAACTCGCCCGATTACATTGGTATGTGTATTTTTGCCCTAGGCCATAGTAATTATTGGTTTCGAGTATCAGACTTGCGAAATTTTGATGGATTCTCAAACATCTCTTAACTCCAAACTCCGATATTTCGCGAACGGATTGACGAATCCGAAAAGTTTCTGCTGCATCTGAAAGTAGAAACACGCCCGATTACAACGGTATGTGTATTTTTCCCCTAAGCCATTGTAGTTATTAGTTTCGAGTATCAGACTTGCGAAAATTTTGATGGTTTCTCAACCATTCCATAACTTCAAACTCCCATATCTCGCGAACGGATTGACGAACTCGAGAAATTCCTGTTTCATTTAAAAGCAGAAACTCGCCCGATTACAATGGGATGTGTACTTTTCCCCTAGGCCATTCAAGTTATTCGTTTCTAGCATCAGAATTGCGAAAACTTTGATGGTTTCTCAACCATTCCTTAACTTCAAATTCCCATATCTCGTGAACAGATTGACGAACTCGAGAAATTCCGGTTGCATCTGAAATTAGAAACTCGCCCGATTACAATGGTGTGTGTACTTTTCCCCTACGCCATTCCAGTTATTGGTTTCGAGTATCAGGCTTGCGTAAATTTTGATGATTTCTCAACCATTCCATAATTTCAAACTCCCATATCTCGCGAACGGATTGACGAACTCGAGAAATTCCTGTTGCATCTGAAAGTAGAAACACGCCCGATTACAACGGTATGTGTATTTTTCCCCTGAGCCATTGTAGTTATTAGTTTCGAGTATCAGACTTGCGAAAACTTTGATGGTTTCTCAACCAATCCTTAACTTCAAACTCCCATATCTCGCGAACGGATTGACGAACTCGATTATTTCATGTTGCATCTGAAAGTAGAAAGTCGACCGATTAGAATGGTGTCTGTACTTTTTCCCTAGGTCATTCCAGTTATTCGTTTCTAGCATAAGAATTGCGAAAATTTTGATGGTTTCTCAACCATTCCTTAACTTCAAACTCCCATATCTCGGGAACGGATTGATGAACTCGAGAAATTCCTGTTGCATCTGGAAGTAGAAACTCGCCCGATTACAAAGCATGTGCATTTTTCCCCTAGGCCATGGTAGTTATTGGTTTCGAGTATCAGACTTGCGAAAATTTTGATGGTTTCTCAACCATTCCTTAACTTCAAGCTCCCATATCTCGCGAACGGATTGACGAACTCGATTTATTTCCTGTTGCATCTGAAAGTAGAAAGTCTACTGATTACAATGGTGTGTGTACTTTTCCCCTAGGTCATTCCAGTTATTCGTTTCTAGCATCAGAATTGCAAAAATTTTGATGGTTTCTCAACCATTCTTTAACTTCAAACTCCCATATCTCGCGAACGGATTGACGAGCTCGAGAAATTCCTGTTGCATCTGAAAGTAGAAACTCGCCCGATTACAAAGGTATGTGTATTTTTCCCCTAGGCCTTTGTAGTTATCGGTTTCGAGTATTAGACTTGCGAAAATTTTGATGGTTTCTCAACCATTCCTTAACTTCAAGCTCCCATATCTCGCGAACGGATTTCAAACTCGATTGTTTCCTGTTGCATCTGAAAGTAGAAAGTCTACTGATTACAATGGTGTGTGTACTTGTCACCTAGGTCATTCCAGTTATTCGTTTCTAGCATCAGAATTGCGAAAATTTTGATGGTTTCTAAACCATTCCTTAACTTCAAACTCCCATATCTCGCGAACGGATTGACGAAGTCCAGAAATTCCTGTTGCATCTGAAAGTAGTAACTCGCCCGATTACAACGGTGTGTGTATTTTTCCCCTAGGCCATTGTAGTTAATGGTTTCGAGTATCAGACTTGCGAATATTTTGATGGTTTCTCAACCATTCCTTAACTTCAAACTCCCATATCTCGTTAACTGATTGACGAACTCGGGGAATTCCTGTTGCATTTGAAAGTAGAAACTCGCCCGATTACAACGGTATGAATATTTATGCCCTAAGCCATACTAGTTATTCGTTTCTAGCATCAGACTTGCGAAAATTTTGATGGTTTCTCAACCTTTCCTTAACTTCAAACTCCCATATCTGGCGAACGGATTGACGAACTCGACAAATTCCTGTTGCTTCTGAAAGTAGAAACTCGCCCGATTACAACGATATGTGTATTTTTCCCTTAGGCCTTTGTAGTTATTGGTTTGGGGTATCAGACTTGCTAAAATTTTGATGGTTCCTCAACCTTTCCTTAACTACAAACTTCCATACCTCGCTGACGGATTGACGAACTCGGGAAATTCCTGTTGCATCTGAAAGTAAAAACTCGCCCGATTACAACGGTACGTGTATTTTTCCCCTAGGCCATTGTATAATAGTTATTGGTTTCGAGTATCAGACTTGCGAAAATTTTGATGGTTTCTCAACCATTCCATAACTTCAAACTCCCATATCTCGCGAACGGATTGACGAACTCGAGAAATTCCTGTTGCATCTGAAAGCAGAAACTCGCCCGATTACAACGGTATGTGTATCTTTCCCCTACGCCATTCCAGTTATTCGTTTCTAGCATCAGAATTGCGAAAATTTTGATGTTTTCTCCACCATTCCTTAACTTCATACTGGCATATCTCGCTAACGGATTGACGAACTCGGGAAACTCCTGTTGCATCTGAAAGTAGAAACTCGCCCGATTACAACGGTATGTGTATTTTTCCCCTAGGCCATTGTAGGTATTGGTTTCGAGTATCAGACTTGCTAAAATTTTGATGGTTCCTCAACCTTTCCTTAACTTCAAACTTCCATATCTCGCTAACGGATTGACGAACTCGAGAAATTCCTGTTGCATTTGAAAGAAGAAACTCGCCCGATTACAACGGTATGTGTATTTTTCCCCTAGGCCATTGTAGTTATTGGTTTCGAGTATCAGACTTGCGAAAATTTTGATGGTATCTCAACCATTCCTTAACTTCAAACTCCCATATCTCGCGAAAGGATTGACGAACTCGCGAAATTCCTGTTGCATGTGAAAGCAGAAACTCGCCCGATTACAATGGTATGAATATTTTTGCCCTAAGCCATTCTAGTTATTCGTTTCAACCATTAGAATTGCGAAAATTTTGATGGCTTCTCAAACATTCCTTAACTTCAATCTCCCAATTCTCGCGAACGGATTGACGAACTCGAGAAATTCCTGTTGCTTCTGAAAGTAGAAACTCGCCCGATTACAATGGTATGAATATTTTTGCCCTAAGCCATTCTAGTTATTCGTTTCAACCATTAGAATTGCGAAAATTTTGATGGTTTCTCAACCATTCCTTAACTTCTAACTCCCATATCTCGCGAACGGATTGACGAACTCGAGAAATTCCTGCTGCATGTGAAAGCAGAAACTCGCCCGATTACAACGGTATGAATATTTTTGCCCTAAGCCATTGTAGTTATTCGTTTCAACCATTAGAATTTCGAAAATTTTGATGGCTTCGCAACCATTCCTTAACATCAAACTCCCGTACCTCGCGAACGGATTGACGAACTCGAGAAATTCCTATTGCATCTGAAAGTAGAAACTCGCCCGATTACTATGGTGTGTGTGTTCTTCCCCTAAGCCATTCCAGTTATTAGTTTCGAGTATCAGACTTGCGAAAATTTTGATGGTTTCTCAACCATTCCATAACTTCAAACTCCCATATCTCGCGAACGGATTGACGAACTCGAGAAATTCCTGTTTCATTTAAAAGCAGAAACTCGCCCGATTGCAATGGGATGTGTACTTTTCCCCTAGGCCATTCAAGTTATTCGTTTCTAGCATCAGAATTGCGAAAACTTTGATGGTTTCTCAACCATTCCTTAACTTCAAATTCCCATATCTCGTGAACAGATTGACGAACTCGAGAAATTCCGGTTGCATCTGAAATTAGAAACTCGCCCGATTACAATGGTGTGTGTACTTTTCCCCTACGCCATTCCAGTTATTGGTTTCGAGTATCAGGCTTGCGTAAATTTTGATGGTTTCTCAACCATTCCATAATTTCAAACTCCCATATCTCGCGAACGGATTGACGAACTCGAGAAATTCCTGTTGCATCTGAAAGTAGAAACACGCCCGATTACAACGGTATGTGTATTTTTCCCCTGAGCCATTGTAGTTATTAGTTTCGAGTATCAGACTTGCGAAAACTTTGATGGTTTCTCAACCAATCCTTAACTTCAAACTCCCATATCTCGCGAACGGATTGACGAACTCGATTATTTCATGTTGCATCTGAAAGTAGAAAGTCGACCGATTAGAATGGTGTCTGTACTTTTTCCCTAGGTCATTCCAGTTATTCGTTTCTAGCATAAGAATTGCGAAAATTTTGATGGTTTCTCAACCATTCCTTAACTTCAAACTCCCATATCTCGGGAACGGATTGACGAACTCGAGACATTCCTGTTGCATCTGGAAGTAGAAACACGCCCGATTACAAAGTATGTGCATTTTTCCCCTAGGCCATGGTAGTTATTGGTTTCGAGTATCAGACTTGCGAAAATTTTGATGGTTTCTCAACCATTCCTTAACTTCAAACTCCCATATCTCGCGAACGGATTGAAGAGCTCGAGAAATTCCTGTTGCTTCTGAAAGTAGAAACTCGCCCGATTACAAAGGTATGTGTATTTTTCCCCTAGGCCTTTGTAGTTATCGGTTTCGAGTATCAGACTTGCGAAAATTTTGATGGTTTCTCAACCATTCCTTAACTTCAAGCTCCCATATCTCCCGAACGGATTGACGAACTCGATTTATTTCCTGTTGCATCTGAAAGTAGAAACTCGCCCGATTACAAGGGTATGTGCATTTTTCCCCTAGGCCATGGTAGTTATTGGTTTCGAGTATCAGACTTGCGAAAATTTTGATGGTTTCTCAACCATTCCTTAACTTCAAACTCCCATATCTCGCGAACGGATTGACGAGCTCCAGAAATTCCTGTTGCATCTGAAAGTAGAAACTCGCCCGATTACAAAGGTATATGTATTTTTCCCCTAGGCCTTTGTAGTTATTGGTTTCGAGTATCAGACTTGCGAAAATTTTGATGGTTTCTCAAGCATTCCTTAACTTCAAACTCCCATATCTCGCGAACGGATTGACGAGCTCGAGAAATTCCTGTTGCATCTGAAAGTAGAAACTCGCCCGATTACAAAGGTATGTGTATTTTTCCCCTAGGCCTTTGTAGTTATCGGTTTCGAGTATCAGACTTGCGAAAATTTTGATGGTTTCTCAACCATTCCTTAACTTCAAGCTCCCATATCTCGCGAACGGATTTCAAACTCGATTGTTTCCTGTTGCATCTGAAAGTAGAAAGTCTACTGATTACAATGGTGTGTGTACTTTTCCCCTAGGTCATTCCAGTTATTCGTTTCTAGCATCAGAATTGCGAAAATTTTGATTGTTTCTAAACCATTCCTTAACTTCAAACTCCCATATCTCGCGAACGGATTGACGAACTCCAGAAATTCCTGTTGCATCTGAAAGTAGAAACTCGCCCGATTACAATGGTGTGTGTACTTTTCCCCTACGCCATTCCAGTTATTGTTTTCGAGTATCAGGCTTGCGTAAATTTTGATGGTTTCTCAACCATTCCATAATTTCAAACTCCCATATCTCGCGAACGGATTGACGAACTCGAGAAATTCCTGTTGCATCTGAAAGTAGAAACACGCCCGATTACAACGGTATGTGTATTTTTCCCCTGAGCCATTGTAGTTATTAGTTTCGAGTATCAGACTTGCGAAAACTTTGATGGTTTCTCAACCAATCCTTAACTTCAAACTCCCATATCTCGCGAACGGATTGACGAACTCGATTATTTCATGTTGCATCTGAAAGTAGAAAGTCGACCGATTAGAATGGTGTCTGTACTTTTTCCCTAGGTCATTCCAGTTATTCGTTTCTAGCATCAGAATTGCGAAAATTTTGATGGTTTCTCAACCATTCCTTAACTTCAAACTCCCATATCTCGGGAACGGATTGATGAACTCGAGAAATTCCTGTTGCATCTGGAAGTAGAAACTCGCCCGATTACAAAGTATGTGCATTTTTCCCCTAGGCCATGGTAGTTATTGGTTTCGAGTATCAGACTTGCGAAAATTTTGATGGTTTCTCAACCATTCCTTAACTTCAAGCTCCCATATCTCGCGAACGGATTGACGAACTCGATTTATTTCCTGTTGCATCTGAAAGTAGAAAGTCTACTGATTACAATGGTGTGTGTACTTTTCCCCTAGGTCATTCCAGTTATTCGTTTCTAGCATCAGAATTGCAAAAATTTTGATGGTTTCTCAACCATTCTTTAACTTCAAACTCCCATATCTCGCGAACGGATTGACGAACTCGAGAAATTCCTGTTGCATCTGAAAGTAGAAACTCGCCCGATTACAAGGGTATGTGCATTTTTCCCCTAGGCCATGGTAGTTATTGGTTTCGAGTGTCAGACTTGCGAAAATTGTGATGATTTCTCAACCATTCCTTAACTTCAAACTCCCATATCACGCGGACGGATTGACGAATTCAAGAAATTCCTGTTGCATCTGAAAGTAGAAACTCTCCCGAATACAAGGGTATGTGTATTTTTCCCCTAGGCCATTGTTGTTATTGGTTTCGAGTATCAGAGTTGCGATAATTTTGATGGTTTCTCAACCATTCCTTAACTTCAAACTCCCATATCTCGGGAACGGATTGACGAACTCGAGAAATTCCTGTTGCCTCTGGAAGTAGAAACTCGCCCGATTACAAAGTATGTGCATTTTTCCCCTAGGCCATGGTAGTTATTGTTTTCGAGTATCAGACTTGCGAAAATTTTGATGGTTTCTCAACCATTCCTTAACTTCAAACTCCCATATCTCGCGAACGGATTGACGAGCTCCAGAAATTCCTGTTGCATCTGAAAGTAGAAACTCGCCCGATTACAAAGGTATATGTATTTTTCCCCTAGGCCTTTGTAGTTATTGGTTTCGAGTATCAGACTTGCGAAAATTTTGATGGTTTCTCAAGCATTCCTTAACTTCAAACTCCCATATCTCGCGAACGGATTGACGAGCTCGAGAAATTCCTGTTGCATCTGAAAGTAGAAACTCGCCCGATTACAAAGGTATGTGTATTTTTCCCCTAGGCCTTTGTAGTTATCGGTTTCGAGTATCAGACTTGCGAAAATTTTGATGGTTTCTCAACCATTCCTTAACTTCAAGCTCCCATATCTCGGGAACGGAATGACGAACTCGAGAAATTCCTGTTGCATCTGAAAGTAGAAACTCGCCCGATTACAAAGGTATGTGTATTTTTCCCCTAGGCCTTTGTAGTTATCGGTTTCGAGTATCAGAGTTGCGATAATTTTGATGGTTTCTCAACCATTCCTTAACTTCAAACTCCCATATCTCGGGAACGGATTGACGAACTCGAGAAATTCCTGTTGCCTCTGGAAGTAGAAACTCGCCCGATTACAAAGTATGTGCATTTTTCCCCTAGGCCATGGTAGTTATTGGTTTCGAGTATCAGAGTTGCGATAATTTTGATGGTTTCTCAAGCATTCCTTAACTTCAAACTCCCATATCTCGCGAACGGATTGACGAGCTCGAGAAATTCCTGTTGCATCTGAAAGTAGAAACTCGCCCGATTACAAAGGTATGTGTATTTTTCCCCTAGGCCTTTGTAGTTATCGGTTTCGAGTATCAGACTTGCGAAAATTTTGATGGTTTCTCAACCATTCCTTAACTTCAAGCTCCCATATCTCGCGAACGGATTTCAAACTCGATTGTTTCCTGTTGCATCTGAAAGTAGAAAGTCTACTGATTACAATGGTGTGTGTACTTGTCCCCTAGGTCATTCCAGTTATTCGTTTCTAGCATCAGAATTGCGAAAATTTTGATGGTTTCTAAACCATTCCTTAACTTCAAACTCCCATATCTCGCGAACGGATTGACGAACTCCAGATATTCCTGTTGCATCTGAAAGTAGAAACTCGCCCGATTACAACGGTGTGTGTATTTTTCCCCTAGGCCATTGTAGTTAATGGTTTCGAGTATCAGACTTGCGAATATTTTGATGGTTTCTCAACCATTCCTTAACTTCAAACTCCCATATCTCGTTAACTGATTGACGAGCTCCAGAAATTCCTGTTGCCTCTGGAAGTAGAAACTCGCCCGATTACAAAGTATGTGCATTTTTCCCCTAGGCCATGGTAGTTATTGGTTTCGAGTATCAGACTTGCGAAAATTTTGATGGTTTCTCAACCATTCCTTAACTTCAAACTCCCATATCTCGCGAACGGATTGACGAGCTCCAGAAATTCCTGTTGCATCTGAAAGTAGAAACTCGCCCGATTACAAAGGTATATGTATTTTTCCCCTAGGCCTTTGTAGTTATTGGTTTCGAGTATCAGACTTGCGAAAATTTTGATGGTTTCTCAAGCATTCCTTAACTTCAAACTCCCATATCTCGCGAACGGATTGACGAGCTCGAGAAATTCCTGTTGCATCTGAAAGTAGAAACTCGCCCGATTACAAAGGTATGTGTATTTTTCCCCTAGGCCTTTGTAGTTATCGGTTTCGAGTATCAGACTTGCGAAAATTTTGATGGTTTCTCAACCATTCCTTAACTTCAAGCTCCCATATCTCGCGAACGGATTTCAAACTCGATTGTTTCCTGTTGCATCTGAAAGTAGAAAGTCTACTGATTACAATGGTGTGTGTACTTGTCCCCTAGGTCATTCCAGTTATTCGTTTCTAGCATCAGAATTGCGAAAATTTTGATGGTTTCTAAACCATTCCTTAACTTCAAACTCCCATATCTCGCGAACGGATTGACGAACTCCAGATATTCCTGTTGCATCTGAAAGTAGAAACTCGCCCGATTACAACGGTGTGTGTATTTTTCCCCTAGGCCATTGTAGTTAATGGTTTCGAGTATCAGACTTGCGAATATTTTGATGGTTTCTCAACCATTCCTTAACTTCAAACTCCCATATCTCGTTAACTGATTGACGAACTCGGGGAATTCCTGTTGCATTTGAAAGTAGAAACTCGCCCGATTACAACGGTATGAATATTTATGCCCTAAGCCATACTAGTTATTCGTTTCTAGCATCAGACTTGCGAAAATTTTGATGGTTTCTCAACCTTTCCTTAACTTCAAACTCCCATATCTGGCGAACGGATTGACGAACTCGACAAATTCCTGTTGCTTCTGAAAGTAGAAACTCGCCCGATTACAACGATATGTGTATTTTTCCCTTAGGCCTTTGTAGTTATTGGTTTGGAGTATCAGACTTGCTAAAATTTTGATGGTTCCTCAACCTTTCCTTAACTACAAACTTCCATACCTCGCTGACGGATTGACGAACTCGGGAAATTCCTGTTGCATCTGAAAGTAAAAACTCGCCCGATTACAACGGTACGTGTATTTTTCCCCTAGGCCATTGTATAATAGTTATTGGTTTCGAGTATCAGACTTGCGAAAATTTTGATGGTTTCTCAACCATTCCATAACTTCAAACTCCCATATCTCGCGAACGGATTGACGAACTCGAGAAATTCCTGTTGCATCTGAAAGCAGAAACTCGCCCGATTACAACGGTATGTGTATCTTTCCCCTACGCCATTCCAGTTATTCGTTTCTAGCATCAGAATTGCGAAAATTTTGATGTTTTCTCCACCATTCCTTAACTTCATACTGGCATATCTCGCTAACGGATTGACGAACTCGGGAAACTCCTGTTGCATCTGAAAGTAGAAACTCGCCCGATTACAACGGTATGTGTATTTTTCCCCTAGGCCATTGTAGGTATTGGTTTCGAGTATCAGACTTGCTAAAATTTTGATGGTTCCTCAACCTTTCCTTAACTTCAAACTTCCATATCTCGCTAACGGATTGACGAACTCGAGAAATTCCTGTTGCATTTGAAAGAAGAAACTCGCCCGATTACAACGGTATGTGTATTTTTCCCCTAGGCCATTGTAGTTATTGGTTTCGAGTATCAGACTTGCGAAAATTTTGATGGTATCTCAACCATTCCTTAACTTCAAACTCCCATATCTCGCGAAAGGATTGACGAACTCGCGAAATTCCTGTTGCATGTGAAAGCAGAAACTCGCCCGATTACAATGGTATGAATATTTTTGCCCTAAGCCATTCTAGTTATTCGTTTCAACCATTAGAATTGCGAAAATTTTGATGGCTTCTCAAACATTCCTTAACTTCAATCTCCCAATTCTCGCGAACGGATTGACGAACTCGAGAAATTCCTGTTGCTTCTGAAAGTAGAAACTCGCCCGATTACAATGGTATGAATATTTTTGCCCTAAGCCATTCTAGTTATTCGTTTCAACCATTAGAATTGCGAAAATTTTGATGGTTTCTCAACCATTCCTTAACTTCTAACTCCCATATCTCGCGAACGGATTGACGAACTCGAGAAATTCCTGCTGCATGTGAAAGCAGAAACTCGCCCGATTACAACGGTATGAATATTTTTGCCCTAAGCCATTGTAGTTATTCGTTTCAACCATTAGAATTTCGAAAATTTTGATGGCTTCGCAACCATTCCTTAACATCAAACTCCCGTACCTCGCGAACGGATTGACGAACTCGAGAAATTCCTATTGCATCTGAAAGTAGAAACTCGCCCGATTACTATGGTGTGTGTGTTCTTCCCCTAAGCCATTCCAGTTATTAGTTTCGAGTATCAGACTTGCGAAAATTTTGATGGTTTCTCAACCATTCCATAACTTCAAACTCCCATATCTCGCGAACGGATTGACGAACTCGAGAAATTCCTGTTTCATTTAAAAGCAGAAACTCGCCCGATTACAATGGGATGTGTACTTTTCCCCTAGGCCATTCAAGTTATTCGTTTCTAGCATCAGAATTGCGAAAACTTTGATGGTTTCTCAACCATTCCTTAACTTCAAATTCCCATATCTCGTGAACAGATTGACGAACTCGAGAAATTCCGGTTGCATCTGAAATTAGAAACTCGCCCGATTACAATGGTGTGTGTACTTTTCCCCTACGCCATTCCAGTTATTGGTTTCGAGTATCAGGCTTGCGTAAATTTTGATGGTTTCTCAACCATTCCATAATTTCAAACTCCCATATCTCGCGAACGGATTGACGAACTCGAAAAATTCCTGTTGCATCTGAAAGTAGAAACACGCCCGATTACAACGGTATGTGTATTTTTCCCCTGAGCCATTGTAGTTATTAGTTTCGAGTATCAGACTTGCGAAAACTTTGATGGTTTCTCAACCAATCCTTAACTTCAAACTCCCATATCTCGCGAACGGATTGACGAACTCGATTATTTCATGTTGCATCTGAAAGTAGAAAGTCGACCGATTAGAATGGTGTCTGTACTTTTTCCCTAGGTCATTCCAGTTATTCGTTTCTAGCATCAGAATTGCGAAAATTTTGATGGTTTCTCAACCATTCCTTAACTTCAAACTCCCATATCTCGGGAACGGATTGACGAACTCGAGACATTCCTGTTGCATCTGGAAGTAGAAACACGCCCGATTACAAAGTATGTGCATTTTTCCCCTAGGCCATGGTAGTTATTGGTTTCGAGTATCAGACTTGCGAAAATTTTGATGGTTTCTCAACCATTCCTTAACTTCAAACTCCCATATCTCGCGAACGGATTGAAGAGCTCGAGAAATTCCTGTTGCTTCTGAAAGTAGAAACTCGCCCGATTACAAAGGTATGTGTATTTTTCCCCTAGGCCTTTGTAGTTATCGGTTTCGAGTATCAGACTTGCGAAAATTTTGATGGTTTCTCAACCATTCCTTAACTTCAAGCTCCCATATCTCGCGAACGGATTGACGAACTCGATTTATTTCCTGTTGCATCTGAAAGTAGAAACTCGCCCGATTACAAGGGTATGTGCATTTTTCCCCTAGGCCATGGTAGTTATTCGTTTCTAGCATCAGAATTGCAAAAATTTTGATGGTTTCTCAACCATTCTTTAACTTCAAACTCCCATATCTCGCGAACGGATTGACGAACTCGAGAAATTCCTGTTGCATCTGAAAGTAGAAACTCGCCCGATTACAAGGGTATGTGCATTTTTCCCCTAGGCCATGGTAGTTATTGGTTTCGAGTGTCAGACTTGCGAAAATTGTGATGATTTCTCAACCATTCCTTAACTTCAAACTCCCATATCACGCGGACGGATTGACGAATTCAAGAAATTCTTGTTGCATCTGAAAGTAGAAACTCTCCCGAATACAAGGGTATGTGTATTTTTCCCCTAGGCCATTGTTGTTATTGGTTTCGAGTATCAGAGTTGCGATAATTTTGATGGTTTCTCAACCATTCCTTAACTTCAAACTCCCATATCTCGGGAACGGATTGACGAACTCGAGAAATTCCTGTTGCCTCTGGAAGTAGAAACTCGCCCGATTACAAAGTATGTGCATTTTTCCCCTAGGCCATGGTAGTTATTGGTTTCGAGTATCAGAATTGCGAAAATTTTGATGGTTTCTCAACCATTCCTTAACTTCAAACTCCCATATCTCGCGAACGGATTGACGAGCTCCAGAAATTCCTGTTGCATCTGAAAGTAGAAACTCGCCCGATTACAAAGGTATATGTATTTTTCCCCTAGGCCTTTGTAGTTATTGGTTTCGAGTATCAGACTTGCGAAAATTTTGATGGTTTCTCAAGCATTCCTTAACTTCAAACTCCCATATCTCGCGAACGGATTGACGAGCTCGAGAAATTCCTGTTGCATCTGAAAGTAGAAACTCGCCCGATTACAAAGGTATGTGTATTTTTCCCCTAGGCCTTTGTAGTTATCGGTTTCGAGTATCAGACTTGCGAAAATTTTGATGGTTTCTCAACCATTCCTTAACTTCAAGCTCCCATATCTCGGGAACGGATTGACGAACTCGAGAAATTCCTGTTGCATCTGAAAGTAGAAACTCGCCCGATTACAAAGGTATGTGTATTTTTCCCCTAGGCCTTTGTAGTTATCGGTTTCGAGTATCAGAGTTGCGATAATTTTGATGGTTTCTCAACCATTCCTTAACTTCAAACTCCCATATCTCGGGAACGGATTGACGAACTCGAGAAATTCCTGTTGCCTCTGGAAGTAGAAACTCGCCCGATTACAAAGTATGTGCATTTTTCCCCTAGGCCATGGTAGTTATTGGTTTCGAGTATCAGACTTGCGAAAATTTTGATGGTTTCTCAACCATTCCTTAACTTCAAACTCCCATATCTCGCGAACGGATTGACGAGCTCCAGAAATTCCTGTTGCATCTGAAAGTAGAAACTCGCCCGATTACAAAGGTATATGTATTTTTCCCCTAGGCCTTTGTAGTTATTGGTTTCGAGTATCAGACTTGCGAAAATTTTGATGGTTTCTCAAGCATTCCTTAACTTCAAACTCCCATATCTCGCGAACGGATTGACGAGCTCGAGAAATTCCTGTTGCATCTGAAAGTAGAAACTCGCCCGATTACAAAGGTATGTGTATTTTTCCCCTAGGCCTTTGTTGTTATCGGTTTCGAGTATCAGACTTGCGAAAATTTTGATGGTTTCTCAACCATTCCTTAACTTCAAGCTCCCATATCTCGCGAACGGATTTCAAACTCGATTGTTTCCTGTTGCATCTGAAAGTAGAAAGTCTACTGATTACAATGGTGTGTGTACTTGTCCCCTAGGTCATTCCAGTTATTCGTTTCTAGCATCAGAATTGCGAAAATTTTGATGGTTTCTAAACCATTCCTTAACTTCAAACTCCCATATCTCGCGAACGGATTGACGAACTCCAGATATTCCTGTTGCATCTGAAAGTAGAAACTCGCCCGATTACAACGGTGTGTGTATTTTTCCCCTAGGCGATTGTAGTTAATGGTTTCGAGTATCAGACTTGCGAATATTTTGATGGTTTCTCAACCATTCCTTAACTTCAAACTCCCATATCTCGTTAACTGATTGACGAACTCGGGGAATTCCTGTTGCATTTGAAAGTAGAAACTCGCCCGATTACAACGGTATGAATATTTATGCCCTAAGCCATACTAGTTATTCGTTTCTAGCATCAGACTTGCGAAAATTTTGATGGTTTCTCAACCTTTCCTTAACTTCAAACTCCCATATCTGGCGAACGGATTGACGAACTCGACAAATTCCTGTTGCTTCTGAAAGTAGAAACTCGCCCGATTACAACGATATGTGTATTTTTCCCTTAGGCCTTTGTAGTTATTGGTTTGGGGTATCAGACTTGCTAAAATTTTGATGGTTCCTCAACCTTTCCTTAACTACAAACTTCCATACCTCGCTGACGGATTGACGAACTCGGGAAATTCCTGTTGCATCTGAAAGTAAAAACTCGCCCGATTACAACGGTACGTGTATTTTTCCCCTAGGCCATTGTATAATAGTTATTGGTTTCGAGTATCAGACTTGCGAAAATTTTGATGGTTTCTCAACCATTCCATAACTTCAAACTCCCATATCTCGCGAACGGATTGACGAACTCGAGAAATTCCTGTTGCATCTGAAAGCAGAAACTCGCCCGATTACAACGGTATGTGTATCTTTCCCCTACGCCATTCCAGTTATTCGTTTCTAGCATCAGAATTGCGAAAATTTTGATGTTTTCTCCACCATTCCTTAACTTCATACTGGCATATCTCGCTAACGGATTGACGAACTCGGGAAACTCCTGTTGCATCTGAAAGTAGAAACTCGCCCGATTACAACGGTATGTGTATTTTTCCCCTAGGCCATTGTAGGTATTGGTTTCGAGTATCAGACTTGCTAAAATTTTGATGGTTCCTCAACCTTTCCTTAACTTCAAACTTCCATATCTCGCTAACGGATTGACGAACTCGAGAAATTCCTGTTGCATTTGAAAGAAGAAACTCGCCCGATTACAACGGTATGTGTATTTTTCCCCTAGGCCATTGTAGTTATTGGTTTCGAGTATCAGACTTGCGAAAATTTTGATGGTATCTCAACCATTCCTTAACTTCAAACTCCCATATCTCGCGAAAGGATTGACGAACTCGCGAAATTCCTGTTGCATGTGAAAGCAGAAACTCGCCCGATTACAATGGTATGAATATTTTTGCCCTAAGCCATTCTAGTTATTCGTTTCAACCATTAGAATTGCGAAAATTTTGATGGCTTCTCAAACATTCCTTAACTTCAATCTCCCAATTCTCGCGAACGGATTGACGAACTCGAGAAATTCCTGTTGCTTCTGAAAGTAGAAACTCGCCCGATTACAATGGTATGAATATTTTTGCCCTAAGCCATTCTAGTTATTCGTTTCAACCATTAGAATTGCGAAAATTTTGATGGTTTCTCAACCATTCCTTAACTTCTAACTCCCATATCTCGCGAACGGATTGACGAACTCGAGAAATTCCTGCTGCATGTGAAAGCAGAAACTCGCCCGATTACAACGGTATGAATATTTTTGCCCTAAGCCATTGTAGTTATTCGTTTCAACCATTAGAATTTCGAAAATTTTGATGGCTTCGCAACCATTCCTTAACATCAAACTCCCGTACCTCGCGAACGGATTGACGAACTCGAGAAATTCCTATTGCATCTGAAAGTAGAAACTCGCCCGATTACTATGGTATGTGTGTTCTTCCCCTAAGCCATTCCAGTTATTAGTTTCGAGTATCAGACTTGCGAAAATTTTGATGGTTTCTCAACCATTCCATAACTTCAAACTCCCATATCTCGCGAACGGATTGACGAACTCGAGAAATTCCTGTTTCATTTAAAAGCAGAAACTCGCCCGATTACAATGGGATGTGTACTTTTCCCCTAGGCCATTCAAGTTATTCGTTTCTGGCATCAGAATTGCGAAAACTTTGATGGTTTCTCAACCATTCCTTAACTTCAAATTCCCATATCTCGTGAACAGATTGACGAACTCGAGAAATTCCGGTTGCATCTGAAATTAGAAACTCGCCCGATTACAATGGTGTGTGTACTTTTCCCCTACGCCATTCCAGTTATTGGTTTCGAGTATCAGGCTTGCGTAAATTTTGATGGTTTCTCAACCATTCCATAATTTCAAACTCCCATATCTCGCGAACGGATTGACGAACTCGAGAAATTCCTGTTGCATCTGAAAGTAGAAACACGCCCGATTACAACGGTATGTGTATTTTTCCCCTGAGCCATTGTAGTTATTAGTTTCGAGTATCAGACTTGCGAAAACTTTGATGGTTTCTCAACCAATCCTTAACTTCAAACTCCCATATCTCGCGAACGGATTGACGAACTCGATTATTTCATGTTGCATCTGAAAGTAGAAAGTCGACCGATTAGAATGGTGTCTGTACTTTTTCCCTAGGTCATTCCAGTTATTCGTTTCTAGCATCAGAATTGCGAAAATTTTGATGGTTTCTCAACCATTCCTTAACTTCAAACTCCCATATCTCGGGAACGGATTGACGAACTCGAGACATTCCTGTTGCATCTGGAAGTAGAAACACGCCCGATTACAAAGTATGTGCATTTTTCCCCTAGGCCATGGTAGTTATTGGTTTCGAGTATCAGACTTGCGAAAATTTTGATGGTTTCTCAACCATTCCTTAACTTCAAACTCCCATATCTCGCGAACGGATTGAAGAGCTCGAGAAATTCCTGTTGCTTCTGAAAGTAGAAACTCGCCCGATTACAAAGGTATGTGTATTTTTCCCCTAGGCCTTTGTAGTTATCGGTTTCGAGTATCAGACTTGCGAAAATTTTGATGGTTTCTCAACCATTCCTTAACTTCAAGCTCCCATATCTCGCGAACGGATTGACGAACTCGATTTATTTCCTGTTGCATCTGAAAGTAGAAACTCGCCCGATTACAAGGGTATGTGCATTTTTCCCCTAGGCCATGGTAGTTATTGGTTTCGAGTATCAGACTTGCGAAAATTTTGATGGTTTCTCAACCATTCCTTAACTTCAAACTCCCATATCTCGCGAACGGATTGACGAGCTCCAGAAATTCCTGTTGCATCTGAAAGTAGAAACTCGCCCGATTACAAAGGTATATGTATTTTTCCCCTAGGCCTTTGTAGTTATTGGTTTCGAGTATCAGACTTGCGAAAATTTTGATGGTTTCTCAAGCATTCCTTAACTTCAAACTCCCATATCTCGCGAACGGATTGACGAGCTCGAGAAATTCCTGTTGCATCTGAAAGTAGAAACTCGCCCGATTACAAAGGTATGTGTATTTTTCCCCTAGGCCTTTGTAGTTATCGGTTTCGAGTATCAGACTTGCGAAAATTTTGATGGTTTCTCAACCATTCCTTAACTTCAAGCTCCCATATCTCGCGAACGGATTTCAAACTCGATTGTTTCCTGTTGCATCTGAAAGTAGAAAGTCTACTGATTACAATGGTGTGTGTACTTTTCCCCTAGGACATTCCAGTTATTCGTTTCTAGCATCAGAATTGCGAAAATTTTGATTGTTTCTAAACCATTCCTTAACTTCAAACTCCCATATCTCGCGAACGGATTGACGAACTCCAGAAATTCCTGTTGCATCTGAAAGTAGAAACTCGCCCGATTACAACGGTGTGTGTATTTTTCCCCTAGGCCATTGTAGTTAATGGTTTCGAGTATCAGACTTGCGAAAATTTTGATGGCTTCTCAACCATTCCTTAACTTCAAACTCCCGTATCTCGCGAACGGATTGACGAACTCCAGAAATTCCTGTTGCATCTGAAAGTAGAAACTCGCCCGATTACAACCGTGTGTGTATCTTTGCCCTAGGCCATTGTAGTTAATGGATTCGAGTATCAGACTTGCGAAAATTTTGATGGTTTCTCAAGCATTCCTTAACTTCAAGCTCCCATATATCGCTAACGGATTGACGAACTCGAGAAATTCCTATTGCACCTGAAAGTAGAAACTCGCCCGATTACAACGGTATGTGTATTTTTGCCCTAGGCCATAGTAGTTATTGGTTTCGAGTATCAGATTTGCGAAAATTTTGATGGTTTCTCAACCATTCCTTAACTTCAAACTCCCATATCTCGTTAACTGATTGACGAACTCGGGGAATTCCTGTTGCATTTGAAAGTAGAAACTCGCCCGATTACAACGGTATGAATATTTATGCCCTAAGCCATACTAGTTATTCGTTTCTAGCATCAGACTTGCGAAAATTTTGATGGTTTCTCAACCTTTCCTTAACTTCAAACTCCCATATCTGGCGAACGGATTGACGAACTCGACAAATTCCTGTTGCTTCTGAAAGTAGAAACTCGCCCGATTACAACGATATGTGTATTTTTCCCTTAGGCCTTTGTAGTTATTGGTTTGGAGTATCAGACTTGCTAAAATTTTGATGGTTCCTCAACCTTTCCTTAACTACAAACTTCCATACCTCGCTGACGGATTGACGAACTCGGGAAATTCCTGTTGCATCTGAAAGTAAAAACTCGCGCGATTACAACGGTACATGTATTTTTCCCCTAGGCCATTGTATAATAGTTATTGGTTTCGATTATCAGACTTGCGAAAATTTTGATGGTTTCTCAACCATTCCATAACTTCAAACTCCCATATCTCGCGAACGGATTGACGAACTCGAGAAATTCCTGTTGCATCTGAAAGCAGAAACTCGCCCGATTACAACGGTATGTGTATCTTTCCCCTACGCCATTCCAGTTATTCGTTTCTAGCATCAGAATTGCGAAAATTTTGATGGTTTCTCCACCATTCCTTAACTTCATACTGGCATATCTCGCTAACGGATTGACGAACTCGGGAAACTCCTGTTGCATCTGAAAGTAGAAACTCGCCCGATTACAAAGGTATGTGTATTTTTCCCCTAGGCCTTTGTAGTTATCGGTTTCGAGTATCAGACTTGCGAAAATTTTGATGGTTTCTCAACCATTCCTTAACTTCAAGCTCCCATATCTCGGGAACGGATTGACGAACTCGAGAAATTCCTGTTGCATCTGAAAGTAGAAACTCGCCCGATTACAAAGGTATGTGTATTTTTCCCCTAGGCCTTTGTAGTTATCGGTTTCGAGTATCAGAGTTGCGATAATTTTGATGGTTTCTCAACCATTCCTTAACTTCAAACTCCCATATCTCGGGAACGGATTGACGAACTCGAGAAATTCCTGTTGCCTCTGGAAGTAGAAACTCGCCCGATTACAAAGTATGTGCATTTTTCCACTAGGCCATTCTAGTTATTCGTTTCAACCATTAGAATTGCGAAAATTTTGATGGCTTCTCAAACATTCCTTAACTTCAATCTCCCAATTCTCGCGAACGGATTGACGAACTCGAGAAATTCCTGTTGCTTCTGAAAGTAGAAACTCGCCCGATTACAATGGTATGAATATTTTTGCCCTAAGCCATTCTAGTTATTCGTTTCAACCATTAGAATTCCGAAAATTTTGATGGTTTCTCAACCATTCCTTAACTTCTAACTCCCATATCTCGCGAACGGATTGACGAACTCGAGAAATTCCTGCTGCATGTGAAAGCAGAAACTCGCCCGATTACAACGGTATGAATATTTTTGCCCTAAGCCATTGTAGTTATTCGTTTCAACCATTAGAATTTCGAAAATTTTGATGGCTTCGCAACCATTCCTTAACATCAAACTCCCGTACCTCGCGAACGGATTGACGAACTCGAGAAATTCCTATTGCATCTGAAAGTAGAAACTCGCCCGATTACTATGGTGTGTGTGTTCTTCCCCTAAGCCATTCCAGTTATTAGTTTCGAGTATCAGACTTGCGAAAATTTTGATGGTTTCTCAACCATTCCATAACTTCAAACTCCCATATCTCGCGAACGGATTGACGAACTCGAGAAATTCCTGTTTCATTTAAAAGCAGAAACTCGCCCGATTACAATGGGATGTGTACTTTTCCCCTAGGCCATTCAAGTTATTCGTTTCTAGCATCAGAATTGCGAAAACTTTGATGGTTTCTCAACCATTCCTTAACTTCAAATTCCCATATCTCGTGAACAGATTGACGAACTCGAGAAATTCCGGTTGCATCTGAAATTAGAAACTCGCCCGATTACAATGGTGTGTGTACTTTTCCCCTACGCCATTCCAGTTATTGGTTTCGAGTATCAGGCTTGCGTAAATTTTGATGGTTTCTCAACCATTCCATAATTTCAAACTCCCATATCTCGCGAACGGATTGACGAACTCGAGAAATTCCTGTTGCATCTGAAAGTAGAAACACGCCCGATTACAACGGTATGTGTATTTTTCCCCTGAGCCATTGTAGTTATTAGTTTCGAGTATCAGACTTGCGAAAACTTTGATGGTTTCTCAACCAATCCTTAACTTCAAACTCCCATATCTCGCGAACGGATTGACGAACTCGATTATTTCATGTTGCATCTGAAAGTAGAAAGTCGACCGATTAGAATGGTGTCTGTACTTTTTCCCTAGGTCATTCCAGTTATTCGTTTCTAGCATCAGAATTGCGAAAATTTTGATGGTTTCTCAACCATTCCTTAACTTCAAACTCCCATATCTCGGGAACGGATTGACGAACTCGACACATTCCTGTTGCATCTGGAAGTAGAAACACGCCCGATTACAAAGTATGTGCATTTTTCCCCTAGGCCATGGTAGTTATTGGTTTCGAGTATCAGACTTGCGAAAATTTTGATGGTTTCTCAACCATTCCTTAACTTCAAACTCCCATATCTCGCGAACGGATTGAAGAGCTCGAGAAATTCCTGTTGCTTCTGAAAGTAGAAACTCGCCCGATTACAAAGGTATGTGTATTTTTCCCCTAGGCCTTTGTAGTTATCGGTTTCGAGTATCAGACTTGCGAAAATTTTGATGGTTTCTCAACCATTCCTTAACTTCAAGCTCCCATATCTCGCGAACGGATTGACGAACTCGATTTATTTCCTGTTGCATCTGAAAGTAGAAACTCGCCCGATTACAAGGGTATGTGCATTTTTCCCCTAGGCCATGGTAGTTATTGGTTTCGAGTATCAGACTTGCGAAAATTTTGATGGTTTCTCAACCATTCCTTAACTTCAAACTCCCATATCTCGCGAACGGATTGACGAGCTCGAGAAATTCCTGTTGCATCTGAAAGTAGAAACTCGCCCGATTACAAAGGTATATGTATTTTTCCCCTAGGCCTTTGTAGTTATTGGTTTCGAGTATCAGACTTGCGAAAATTTTGATGGTTTCTCAAGCATTCCTTAACTTCAAACTCCCATATCTCGCGAACGGATTGACGAGCTCGAGAAATTCCTGTTGCATCTGAAAGTAGAAACTCGCCCGATTACAAAGGTATGTGTATTTTTCCCCTAGGCCTTTGTAGTTATCGGTTTCGAGTATCAGACTTGCGAAAATTTTGATGGTTTCTCAACCATTCCTTAACTTCAAGCTCCCATATCTCGCGAACGGATTTCAAACTCGATTGTTTCCTGTTGCATCTGAAAGTAGAAAGTCTACTGATTACAATGGTGTGTGTACTTTTCCCCTAGGACATTCCAGTTATTCGTTTCTAGCATCAGAATTGCGAAAATTTTGATTGTTTCTAAACCATTCCTTAACTTCAAACTCCCATATCTCGCGAACGGATTGACGAACTCCAGAAATTCCTGTTGCATCTGAAAGTAGAAACTCGCCCGATTACAACGGTGTGTGTATTTTTCCCCTAGGCCATTGTAGTTAATGGTTTCGAGTATCAGACTTGCGAAAATTTTGATGGCTTCTCAACCATTCCTTAACTTCAAACTCCCGTATCTCGCGAACGGATTGACGAACTCCAGAAATTCCTGTTGCATCTGAAAGTAGAAACTCGCCCGATTACAACCGTGTGTGTATCTTTGCCCTAGGCCATTGTAGTTAATGGATTCGAGTATCAGACTTGCGAAAATTTTGATGGTTTCTCAAGCATTCCTTAACTTCAAGCTCCCATATATCGCTAACGGATTGACGAACTCGAGAAATTCCTATTGCACCTGAAAGTAGAAACTCGCCCGATTACAACGGTATGTGTATTTTTGCCCTAGGCCATAGTAGTTATTGGTTTCGAGTATCAGATTTGCGAAAATTTTGATGGTTTCTCAACCATTCCTTAACTTCAAACTCCCATATCTCGTTAACTGATTGACGAACTCGGGGAATTCCTGTTGCATTTGAAAGTAGAAACTCGCCCGATTACAACGGTATGAATATTTATGCCCTAAGCCATACTAGTTATTCGTTTCTAGCATCAGACTTGCGAAAATTTTGATGGTTTCTCAACCTTTCCTTAACTTCAAACTCCCATATCTGGCGAACGGATTGACGAACTCGACAAATTCCTGTTGCTTCTGAAAGTAGAAACTCGCCCGATTACAACGATATGTGTATTTTTCCCTTAGGCCTTTGTAGTTATTGGTTTGGAGTATCAGACTTGCTAAAATTTTGATGGTTCCTCAACCTTTCCTTAACTACAAACTTCCATACCTCGCTGACGGAGTGACGAACTCGGGAAATTCCTGTTGCATCTGAAAGTAAAAACTCGCGCGATTACAACGGTACATGTATTTTTCCCCTAGGCCATTGTATAATAGTTATTGGTTTCGATTATCAGACTTGCGAAAATTTTGATGGTTTCTCAACCATTCCATAACTTCAAACTCCCATATCTCGCGAACGGATTGACGAACTCGAGAAATTCCTGTTGCATCTGAAAGCAGAAACTCGCCCGATTACAACGGTATGTGTATCTTTCCCCTACGCCATTCCAGTTATTCGTTTCTAGCATCAGAATTGCGAAAATTTTGATGGTTTCTCCACCATTCCTTAACTTCATACTGGCATATCTCGCTAACGGATTGACGAACTCGGGAAACTCCTGTTGCATCTGAAAGTAGAAACTCGCCCGATTACAACGGTATGTGTATTTTTCCCCTAGGCCATTGTAGTTATTGGTTTCGAGTATCAGACTTGCGAAAATTTTGATGGTATCTCAACCATTCCTTAACTTCAAACTCCCATATCTCGCGAAAGGATTGACGAACTCGCGAAATTCCTGTTGCATGTGAAAGCAGAAACTCGCCCGATTACAATGGTATGAATATTTTTGCCCTAAGCCATTCTAGTTATTCGTTTCAACCATTAGAATTGCGAAAAT